>NW_022261983.1:14625466-14632966 GCF_002021735.2 Oncorhynchus kisutch
GAGAGAGAGAGAGAGAGAGAGAGTAGAATGAAGGTGTTTCTCAATACTGCTGATTGCTACAGGGAATGAGGATGTTTACCAAGTCAAAATAGGACTATGAAAAGGGAAATGGAAAAGATCTTTGATGCGTATTGTGGGCGCACGCTGATGACGTCAGGGAGTTCTGCTGAGATGAGTCATCATGTGTGAAGCTGTGTTCATAACCGAGTGGGAAGGTGGTAATTACCTGTTGTGATGTAGGAAAAACCAGTTGGATGCATTCACATGCTTTGAACTCGTTGACAATGCTGATTAGCGAATGGAAAACAAGCTGCGTCTACCATAAACAAAAAACACTGTGCTAATCATGCTAACAAATTACAGTGCCCAAAAAAACATATTTAATAGATTGTTTTCTATAAATAGTGTTGTGTTGTTGCATTTAACTGCCGACAATGCTGTCATTCAGGTCCTTTCCTTAGTAGGTGACGTCAGAGTGTGGGAGAAGTGGAAGCTCAGGGATGATAGATGAGATTCTCAGTAGTAGTTATCAGATGGAAGGGGGAGGAGGGAGGGAAGAGAATGAAGGAGGGGGAGAGAGAGGAGGGAAGAGAATGAAGGAGGGGGAGAGAGAGGAGGGAAGAGAATGAAGGAGGGGGAGAGAGAGGAGGGAAGGAGGATGAAGGAGGGGGAGAGAGAGGAGGGAAGAGGATGAAGGAGGGGGAGGAGGGAGGGAAGAGAATGAAGGAGGGGGAGAGAGAGGAGGGAAGAGAATGAAGGAGGGGGAGGAGGGAGGGAAGAGAATGAAGGAGGGGAAGAGAGAGGAGGGAAGGAGGATGAAGGAGGGGGAGAGAGAGGAGGGAAGAGGATGAAGGAAGGAGAGAGAGAGGAGGGAAGGAGGATGAAGGAGGGGGAGAGAGAGGAGGGAAGGAGGATGAAGGAGGGGGAGAGAGAGGAGGGAAGGAGGATGAAGGAGGGGGAGAGAGAGGAGGGAAGGAGGATGAAGGAGGGGGAGGAGGGAGGGAAGGAGGATGAAGGAGGGGGAGGAGGGAGGGAAGGAGGATGAAGGAGGGGGAGAGAGAGGAGGGAAGGAGGATGAAGGAGGGGGAGAGAGAGGAGGGAAGGAGGATGAAGGAGGGGGAGAGAGAGGAGGGAAGGAGGATGAAGGAGGGGGAGAGAGAGGAGGGAAGGAGGATGAAGAAGGGGGAGAGAGAGGAGGGAAGGAGGATGAAGGAGGGGGAGAGAGAGGAGGGAAGGAGGATGAAGGAGGGGGAGAGAGAGGAGGGAAGGAGGATGAAGGAGCAGGAGAGAGAGGAGGGAAGGAGGGAAGGAGGGGGAGAGAGAGGAGGGAAGGAGGGAATGAGGGGGAGAGAGAGGAGGGAAGGAGGATGAAGGAGGGGGAGAGAGAGGAGGGAAGGAGGATGAAGGAGGATGAAGGAGGGGGAGAGAGAGGAGGGAAGGAGGATGAAGGAGGGGGAGAGAGAGGAGGGAAGGAGGATGAAGGAGGATGAAGGAGGGGGAGAGAGAGGAGGGAAGGAGGGAGGATATTTATGTTCCTCCTTTGAAATGTGTGCAATTGACTTTTATTTGTTGGGGGGTTTTTGGGAGTGGGGGGTTCGCCCAGGGAGCCATACAAGCTAGAACCTCCACTGGTCCTGGGGGTCTGTGGACTGAGCCCCAGGACCAGCTAGCTTAGAGGACTCTTCTCCAGGTTCATCTCTCTGTAGGTGATGGCTTTGTTATGGAATGTTTTGGAATCGCTTGCTTCCTCTCTCTCTCTCTCTCTCTCTCTCTCTCTCTCTCTCTTCTCTCTTTCTCTTTCTCTCTTCTCTCTCTTTCTCTCTCTCTCTCTCTTCTCTCTCTTCTCTATTCTCTCTTCTCTCTTTCTCTCTCTTTCTCTCTCCTCTCTCTCCTCTCTCTCTCTCTCTCTCTCTCTTTCTCTCTCTCTCTCTTTCTCTTCTTTCTCTCGTCTCTCTTTCTCTCTTCTCTCTTTCTCTCTCTTTCTCTCTCCTCTCTCTTCTCTCTCTCTATCCCCATCTCTCTCTCTCTATAGGGTGTGCTGGCCAGGCTAACTGACTGTCTATTGTGTCGGTGGTCGTGTCACTCATGTCTGTTGTGGTGTTGGGAGTGCTGCTTTCCGCCCAATGATGAGGAGGTGGAGATACTGGGACCCTTCCCTGCTCAGACCCCCTCCTGGCTGTGAGTTAACACACACACACACACACACATGCATAGACACACACTTAAGTGCACAAACGGACGGACCACCGCACAGACACACACACAAACAGACACGCATGAACGAAAGCACACTCACACACACACGCCCACATGCCCACAACGTTCACTTGTCCAGTTGTGTTAGATCAGTCTCAGGAAGTAGAAGGATACACTTTTAAACCTATTCCAACAGATCTGTGGATATAGTCAATCATCATTACAGATTGTTACCAGGTCTGTCAATGCCCCCTGTTCCGTGCTGTAATGGAACAGTCCAAACCCCCCTGTTCCGTGCTGTAATGGAACAGCCCAACCCCCCTGTTCTGTGGTGTAATGGAACAGCCCAAACCCCCTGTTCTGTGCTGTAATGGAACAGTCCAAACCCCCCTGTTCTGTGGTGTAATGGAACAGTCCAAACCCCCTGTTCTGTGCTGTAATTGAACAGTCCAACGCCCCTCTTCTGTGGTGTAATGGAACAGTCCAAACCCCCTGTTCTGTGGTGTAATGGAACAGTCCAACCCCCCTGTTCTGTGCTGTAATGGACCAGTCCAACCCCCCTGTTCTGTGCTGTAATGGACCAGTCCAACCCCCATGTTCTGCTAGTCTCTCTAGGGACCTGATGTTGACGTCAGCACTCTGGGTGAGCTCATTCTGTGGTTGAGGGTGTGTGTGTGACAGAGACCAAAGGTCTGGCTGAAGCATTGCTCTACTGATTAAGATAGACATGTTGGAGACACACACACTGTACCGATACTGTTGTCTCTCAGGAGTAGGAACCGCATAGCATGTTACAGACCATATACCAGTAGTAACCTGTTTACTATCATGGAGACTCAGTCTGAGATACAGACCATATACCAGTACCTGTTTACTATCATGGAGACTCAGTCTGAGATACAGACCATATACCAGTACCTGTTTACTATCATGGAGACTCAGTCTGTGATACAGACCATATACCAGTACCTGTTTACTATCATGGAGACTCAGTCTGTGATACAGACCATATACCAGTACCTGTTTACTATCATGGAGACTCAGTCTGAGATACAGACCATATACCAGTACCTGTTTACTATCATGGAGACTCAGTCTGTGATACAGACCATATACCAGTACCTGTTTACTATCATGGAGACTCAGTCTGAGATACAGACCATATACCAGTACCTGTTTACTATCATGGAGACTCAGTCTTCCTCCCAAATGAAACACTAGTTCCTAAATAGTGCACTTAGGCCTATTGACTCTTATAAAAACATGAGGTGTCTCTGTCCCCATCCACCCACCCCCACTCTCTATTGGTTTCCCCTAAGTTCATTTCCCTCTTCTCCCTCCCTCCTCTCCTAAATCCATGTGTTTTAGATTGCCCCGTTACCTTGACAACTATCTCCCTGCCAGCTGTCGCCATGGACACAAAGGGTCCTTGATGATCCCCAAGGAATGGCTGGGAATTAGGTGTCCAGTACAAAGTCCTGACTAGAATTATATGTCCTGACAAACAGAAAGGAGGGAGGGAATGAGGAAGGGATGGTAGGGATGGATGGATGGAGGGAGAGAGAGAGAGAGAGAGAGAGAGAGAGAGAGAGAGAGAGAGAGAGAGAGGGAGAGAGGGAGAGAGAGAGAGCGAGAGAGAGAGGGAGAGAGAGAGAGACGGAGGGAGGGAGGGAGGGAGGGAGGGAGGGAGGGAGGAGGGAGGGAGGGAGGGAGGGAGGAGGGAGGAGGGAGGGAGGAGGGAGGGAGGGAGGGAGGGAGGGAGGGAGGGAGGGGAGTAAAACAAATGAGTAAACATGTTTGTGCAGATTCCTCTCAGCATTGGCCAGTGATATTAAAGGGGCAATCCGGGATTCCAAACACAACAAGCTCATCACCTCGTCACCTGTTCTGGTACATCGCTGAGAGAACTGGATGCAACAATCCCTGATGGCTCCTTTAATGGTGTTTTAATAGAACTAAATTCCCTCTGAGCAGAACAGAACAGGATCCCCAGACAGGATGCAGTCTCATGTTATCACTACCGTCATTACACTACAGTACAATGTGTTCATTCGTGTGTGTGTGTGTGTGTGTGTGTGTGTGTGTGTGTGTGTGTGTGTGTGTGTGTGTGTGTGTGTGTGTGTGTGTGTGTGTGTGTGTGTGTGTGTGTGTGTGTGTGTGTGTGTGTGTGTGTGTGTGTGCGTGCGTGTGCGTGTGTGTTCGTGTGTGTGACGGCAGAGACAAATGGAATAATAGGCGACAGGGAAAAATAAGGACCTGGACCTGTCATCAGGAGAAGACGTGTCTGTTCCTACAGAAGAACCTGGAACTGTCATCAGGAGACGTTGTGTCTGTTCCTACAGAAGGACCTGGACCTGTCATCGGGAGAAGATGTGTCTGTTCCTACAGAAGAACCTGGACCTGTCATCAGGAGAAGATGTGTCTGTTCCTACAGAAGGACCTGTCATCAGGAGAAGATGTGTCTGTTCCTACAGAAGAACCTGGAACTGTCATCAGGAGAAGATGTGTCTGTTCCTACAGAAGGACCTGTACCTGTCATCAGGAGAATATGTGTCTGTTCCTACAGAAGGACCTGTACCTGTCATCAGGAGAATATGTGTCTGTTCCTACAGAAGGTCATGGACCTGTCACCAGGAGAAGATGTGTCTGTTCCTACAGAAGGACATGTCATCAAGAGAAGTTGTGTATTTTCCTACAGAAGGACCTGGCTCACTAATAGAATGTGTCAGTAGTTATTAGAGATATTCTGATATAAAGTGTCAGTAGTTATTATAGATATTCTGATATAAATTGTCAGTAGTTATTAGAGATATTCTGATATAAAGTGTCAGTAGTTATTAGAGATATTCTGATATAAAGTGTCAGTAGTTATTAGAGATATTCTACATCAGCAGCATAGTGGCTGCAACCCATTGCTTATATTTGTCCACATTTAAAATGTGTTTTTTTTGCATGTCCCAACTCCCCCTCTGCCAGGACCAGCCGTTATCAAAGGCGACCCTGGAGCAATTAGGGTTAAGTGCAGTCGTGCAAAGTCATTCAGTAAAACTATTTTAAAGTACTACAAAGTCATTCAGTAAAACTATTTTAAAGTACTACAAAGTCATTCAGTAAAACTATTTTAAAGTACTACAAAGTCATTCAGTAAAACTATTTTAAAGTACTACAAAGTCATTCAGTAGAACTATTTTAAAGTACTACTTGTCAGCCCTCAAGTCTTCAAGACATGTCACTTTCTAAACACAGAAATCCTCCCCGAAGATGCTGCGTTTTGATTTTGTTTCTATTTTTGATAAAGCACTTAGATTTCAATTTTGTACCTTAAGTATATTTAAAACCAAATACTTTTACTCAAATATAACTTTACTTAAGTCATTTTCTATTAAGGTATCTTTACTTTTTCTCAAGTATGAGCAAGGGCACATTGACAGATTTTTCTTCTTGTTGGCTCGAGGACTCGAACTCGTGACCTTTGGGTTCCTGCCCCCATGCGCTGATCGCTAGGCGAGCTCGTGACCTTTGGGTTCCTGACCCCACGCTGACCGCTAGGCGAGCTTGTGACCTTTGGGTTCCTGACCCCACGCGCTGACTGCTAGGTGAGCTTGTGACCTTTGGGTTCCTGACCCAACGCACTGACCGCTAGGCGAGCTCGTGACCTTTGGGTTCCTGACCCCACGCTGACCGCTAGGCGAGCTTGTGACCTTTGGGTTCCTGGCCCCACGCGCTGACCGCTAGGCGAGCTTGTGACCTTTGGGTTCCTGACCCAACGCACTGACCGCTAGGCGAGCTCGTGACCTTTGTGTTCCTGACCCCACGCTGACCGCTAGGCGAGCTCGTGACCTTTGGGCTCCTGACCCCACGCTGATCACTAGGCGAGCTCGTGACCTCTGGGTTCCTGACCCCAAGCTGACCGCTAGGCGAGCTCGTGACCTTTGGGTTCCTGACCCCATGCGCCGACCACTAGGCGAGCTCGTGACCTTTGGGTTCCTGACCTCACGCGCCAACCGCTAGTCGAGCTCGTGACCTTTGGGTTCCTGACCCAACGCACTGACCGCTAGGCGAGCTCGTGACCTTTGGGTTCCTGAGCCCACGCGCTGACCGCTAGGCGAGCTCGTGACCTTTGGGTTCCTGACCCCACGCGCTGACCACTAGGCAAGCTCGTGACCTTTGGGTTCCTGACCCCACGCGCTGACCGCCAGGCGAGCTCGTGACCTTTGGGTTCCTGACCCCACGCGCTGACCGCTAGGCTCCCTGCCACCCCTTTGAGATGCAGACAGCTGTGTTTACAGAAGTATCACTATCGCCATGGAAACAATCAGTTCATCCTGCCAGAAAGTCGTTAACACGCACACACACGCACGCACGCACGCACGCACACACACACACACACACACACATACACACACACACACACACACACAGTAGTTATGATGATGATGTCGTTGTTGTATAGCTGTCTGATTTCCCTAGTTGAAGGATAAGGAACATTTCAACCACATTAGCCAATAACACGTGTTTCTGGTCCTTCACGTGGACTCAGAGGAGCTCCATCCTCTGAGGTGGCAGGTACCACCAATGTGTGGTAGATGAGGGGTTCTGACCCCTTTTGTGACTGATGCAAATTCATGAGGGGCCCCCTCCTAATCAGAACGTTACAGCGCATTTATGTTGAAACAAATTAAACAAAAAAATGAGAGAATACTCATTGAGTATTGAGTATTGAGTTGAAAAATGGATAATTGGCGGAGTACTGTGGATACTAATATCCCTGTGAGCCTCCCAGGCCCATGTTGCCCAGGGTTAAGAACAGAATACTGTGGATACTAATATCTCTGTGAGCCTCCTGGGCCCATGTTGCCCAGGGTTAAGAACAGAATACTGTGGATACTAATATCTCTGTGAGCCTCCTGGGCCCATGTTGCCCAGGGTTAAGAACAGAATACTGTGGATACTAATATCTCTGTGAGCCTCCCAGGCCCATGTTGCCCAGGGTTAAGAACAGAATACTGTGGATACTAATATCTCTGTGAGCCTCCCAGGCCCATGTTGCCCAGGGTTAAGAACAGAATACTGTGGATACTAATATCTCTGTGAGCCTCCCAGGCCCATGTTGCCCAGGGTTAAGAACAGAATACTGTGGATACTAATATCTCTGTGAGCCTCCCAGGCCCATGTTGCCCAGGGTTAAGATCAGAATACTGTGGATACTAATATCTCTGTGAGCCTCCCAGGCCCATGTTGCCCAGGGTTAAGAACAGAATACTGTGGATACTAATATCTCTGTGAGCCTCCTGGGCCCATGTT
>NW_022261983.1:14637966-14722510 GCF_002021735.2 Oncorhynchus kisutch
TGTTTGGGTAAATCACTCAGCTATATAAAATAAAGAGAGTTGTATGCTCTCTATATAAACTCCCAGTCATTTATTGGGTAAATCACTCAGCTATATAAAATAAAGAGAGTTGTAGGCTCTATAGATAAACTCCCAGTCATTTATTGGGTAAATCACTCAGCTATATAAAATAAAGAGAGTTGTAGGTTCTATAGATAAACTCTCAGTCATTTACTGGGTAAATCACTCAGGTATATAAAATAAAGAGAGTTGTATGCTCTATATATAAACTCCCAGTCATTTATTGGGTAAATCACTCAGATATATAAAATAAAGAGAGTTGTAGGCTCTATATATAAACTCCCAGTCATTTACTGGGTAAATCACTCAGCTATATAAAATAAAGAGAGTTGTAGGCTCTCTATATAAACTCTCAGTCATTTATTGGGTAAATCACTCAGCTATATAAAATAAAGAGAGTTGTAGGCTCTCTATATAAACTCTCAGTCATTTATTGGGTAAATCACCAACGTTTCGGCATCACTGTGCCTTCTTCTTGAGTATTGAGCCAATAAAAACAATGTGTGACACAGGATGTCCCGGAAGATACAGTGGCTTGCGAAAGTATTCACCCCTCTTGGCATTTTTCCTATTTTGTTGCCTTACAACCTGGTACTAAAATTGATTTTTCTTTTTTTTTTGGGGGGGGGGGGTTGTATTATTTGATTTACACAACATGCCTACCACTTTGAAGATGCAAAATAAACAAACAAACAACAAATAAGACAAAAAAAAACTGAAAACTTGAGCGTGCATAACTATTCACCCCCCCAAAGTCAATACTTTGTAGAGCCACCTTCTGCAGCAATTACAGTTGCAAGTCTCATGGGGTATGTCTCTATAAGCGTGGCACATCTAGCCACTGGGAGTTTTGCCCATTCTTCAAGGCAAAACTGCTCCAGCTCCTTTAAGTTGGATGGGTTCCGCTGGTGTACAGCAATCTTTAAGTCATACCACAGATTCTCAATTGGATTGAGGTCAGGGCTTTGACTAGGCCATTCCAAGACATTTACATGTTTCCCCATAAACCACTCGAGTGTTGCTTTAGCAGTATGATTAGGGTCACTGTCCTGCTGGAAGGTGAACCTCCGTCCCAGTCTCAAAGCTCTGGAAGACTGAAACAGGTTTCCATCAACAATTTCCCTGTTTAGCACCATCCATCATTTCTTCAATTATGACCAGTTTCCCAGTCCCTGCTAATGAAAACCATCCCACACAGCATGATGCTGCCAACACCACGCTTTACTGTGGGGATGCTGTTCTCGGGGTGATGAGAAGTGTTGGGTTTGCGCCAGACATAGCGCTTTCCTTGATGGCCAAAAATATAAATTTCAGTCTCATCTGACCAGAGTTCCATATGTTTGGGGAGTCTCCCATATTCCTTTTGGCGAACACCAAACGTGTTTGCTTATTTTTTTCTTTAAGCAATTACTTTTTTCTGGCCACTCTTCCGTGAAGCCCAGCTCTGTGGAGTGTACGGCTTAAAGTGGTCCCATGGACAAATACTCCAGCCTCCGCTGTGGAGTTTGCAGGTCCTTCAGGGTTATCTTTGGTCTCTTTGTTGCCTCTCTGATTAATGACCTCCTTGCCTGGTCCATTAGTTTTGGTGGGCGGTGCACTCTTGACAGGTTTGTTGTGGTGCCATATTCTTTCCATTTTTTAATAATGGATTTAATGGTGCTCTGTGGGATGTTCAAAGTATTGGATATTTTTTTATAACCCAATCCTGATCTGTACTTTTCCACAACTTTGTCTCTGACCTGTTTGGAGAGCTCCTTGGTCTTCATGGTGTCGCTTGCTTTGTGGTGCCCCTTGCTTAGTGGTGTTGCAGACTCTGGGGCCTTTCAGAACAGGTGTATATATACTGAGATAATGTGACAGATCATGTGACACTTAGATTGCACACAGGTGGACTTTATTTGACTAATTATGTGACTTCTGAAGGTAATTGGTGGCACCAGATCTTATTTAGGGGCTTCATAGCAAAGGGGGTGAATACATATGCACTCACCACTTTCCGTTTCATATTTTTTTAGATTTCTTTATAACAAATCATTTTTTAAATTTTACTTCACCAATTTGGACTATTTTGTGTTTGTCCATTACCCGAAATCCAAATAAAAATCCATTTAAATTACAGGTTGTAACAAAATAGGAAAAAACACCAAGAGGGATGAATAATTTTGCAAGGCACATTCATCCCTGTCTGATACATTAGTTCTGTAATGGTGTGTTTTCATTGGTAGGTGGCGCTGCCTCTGAGTGAGGTTGATCTGGTGAAAGGTGGTCATTGGTGGAAGGCCCTGGTGCCTAGTTCTCAGGTAGGAAGAACACACACACACACTGTCTTAGTTCAACACATTGATCTAAGTGGATTCTTCCCTTTGGATGTGAAACCGTTATCAAGCTCCTCAGCCTCTCCTCCTCTTCCTCCTCATTCCCTCGTCCTCCTCCTACTCCTACTCCTCATCTCCTCCTCTCAGCCTCTCTTACATAGACATACAGCCATCTTTAGGCCCACTAAGGCGCAATCTGTTGTTTATTGGCCAGGAGAGGCATAACACAGAGTGTGTGTGTGTGTGTGTGTGTGTGTGTGTGTGTGTGTGTGTGTGTGTGTGTGTGTGTGTGTGTGTGTGTGTGTGTGTGTGTGTGTGTGTGTGTGTGTGTGTGTGTGTGTGTGTGTGTGTGTGTGTGTGTGTGTGTGTGTGTGAGTGAGTGAGAGAGAGAGAGACACTAACACTGACACACTCTCCTAGCTGCACATCTGTTCTATAGTCACGAGGGTGGTGAATGCATCGCCCTCGAACACAACAACACCACAACAACACAATACCACAACACCAAGACACGATACCACATCAACGACACCACAACACCGCAAAAACAACAACACCACAACAATGCCACAACACCACCACCACAACGACACCACAACAATGCCACAACAACAGGCTGTTAAAGAACAACATTATACACACACGTACACACCTTGGGTTCTCTCTACTAGGGGGCTCTCTACTAGACACACACCCTGGGTTCTCTCTACTAGGGGGCTCTCCAGTAGACACACACCCTGGGTTCTCTCTGAGAGAGCGAGAGAGAGAGAGCGAGAGAGAGAGAGAGAGAGAGAGAGAGACAGAGAGCGAGAGAGCTGCTGTTATCACTCCACTATCTGAGATAGTCAGACAGACATATCTACAGATAGAGGGATATCAACAGTGTTTTGTGTTTCTAACAGAATGAGGTAGAGCTGGGAGAGCTGCTGTTATCACTCAACTACCTGCCCTCTGCTGGAAGACTCAACGTTGACATCATCAGAGCGAAGCAGCTGCTGCAGACAGACATGTGCCAGGGATCAGGTAAACTATACCAACTAACATAGCTACTAACATACCTACTAATATACCTACTGACATACCTACTAACATACCTACTGACATACCTACTAATATACCTACTAATATACCTACTAACATACCTACTAACATACCTACTAATGTACCTGAATAACATAGTGGATACCTGAATAACATAGTGGATACCTGAATAACAGAGGGGATACCTGAATAACAGAGGGGATACCTGAATAACAGAGGGGATACCTGAATAACAGAGGGGATACCTGAATAACAGTGGGATATCTGAACAACAGAGGGGATATCTGAACAACAGAGGGGATACCTGAATAACAGAGGGGATACCTGAATAACAGAGGGGATACCTGAATAACAGAAGGGATACCTGAATAACAGAGGGGATACCTGAATAACAGTGGGATACCTGAATAACAGAGTGGATACCTGAATAACATAGAGGATACCTGAATAACATAGTGGATACCTAAATAACAGACTGGATTCCTGAATAACAGACTGGATTCCTGAATAGCAGAGTGGATACCTGAATAGCAGAGGGAATACCTGAATAACATACTGGATACCTGCATAGCAGAGTGGATACCTGAATGACAGAGGGGATACCTGAACGACAGAGGGGATACCTGACTAACAGAGTGGGGATACCTGACTAACAGAGGAGGGATACCTGACTAACAGAGGAGGGATACCTGACTAACAGAGGAGGGATACCTGAATAACAGAGGAGGGATACCTGACTAACAGAGGAGGGATAGCTGACTAACAGAGGAGGGATACCTGACTAACAGAGGAGAGATACCTGACTAACAGAGGAGGGATACCTGACTAACAGAGGAGGGATACCTGACTAACAGAGGAGGGATACCTGACTAACAGAGGAGGGATACCTGACTAACAGAGGAGGGATACCTGAATAACAGAGGAGGGATACCTGACTAACAGAGGAGGGATACCTGAATTAGCACAGACGGGAATATGTTACGGGACTCACCCGATGGCATTGAGGAGTTCACCACATCAGTCAACGTCTTTATTAATACGTACATCGATGAAGTTGCCCTCACAATGACCGTACGTACATTTCCCAACCAGAAGCCATGGATTACAGGCAACAGCCGCACTGAGCTAAAGGCTATAGGTGCCGCTTTCAAGGAGCGGGACACTAACCTGGACACTTATAAGACATCCCACTATGCCCTTTGACGACCAAGGAAACAGGCAAAGTGTCAATACAGTACTAAGATCTAATCCTACTACACTGGCTCTGACGCTCATCAGATGTGGCAGGGCTCGCAAACTACCACGGATTACAAAGAGAAAACCAGCAGCGAGATGCCCAGTGACACGAGCCTACCAGATGAGCTAAATGCCTTCTTTGCTCGCTTCGAGGCAAGCAACACTGAACCATGCGTGAGAGCACCAGCTGTTCTGGACGACTGTGTGATCACGCTCTCCATAGCTGATGTGAGTAAGCCATTTAAACAGGTGAACATTTACAAGACCACGGGGCCAGATGGATTACTAGGATGTGTACTCAGAACATGCACCGACCAGCTGGCCAGTGTCTTCACTGACATTTTCATCCTCTCCCTGACCCAGTATGTAACACCTACATGTTTCATGCAGACCACCATAGTCCCTGTGCCCAAAAACGCCATGGTGAGCTGTCTAAATGACTATCTCCCCGTAGAACTCTGTAGCCATAAAATACCTTGAGAGTCATGGCTCACATCAACACCATCATCCAAGACAACCTGGACCCACTCTAATTTGCATACCGCCCCAACAGATCCACAGATGACGCAATCTCTATTGCACTCCACACTGTCCTTTCTCACTTGGACAAAAGGAACACCTACTGTATGTGAGAATGCTATTCATTGACTACAGGTCAGCGTTCAACACCATAGTGCCCTCCAAGCTCATCATTAAGCTAAGGACCTTGGGACCCTGGGACTGCACCTCCATCTGCAACTGGATCCTGGACTTCCTGACGGGATGCCCCCAGGTGTTGAGGGTAGGCAACAACACAAACGCCAAGCTGACCCTGAATACGGGGGCCCCTCAGGGGTGCGTGCTTACTCCCCTCCAGGACTCCATGTTCACTCACGACTGCATAGTCACACACGACTCCGACACTATCATTAAGTTTGCTGACCACACGATGGTGGAAGGCCTGATCACCGAAGATGATTAAACAGCCTCTAGGGAGGAGGTCAGAGACCTGGCAGTGTGGTGACAGGACAACAACCTCTCCCTCAACGTCAGCAAGACAAAGGAGCTGATCGTAGACTACAGGAAACAGAGGGCCGAGCAGCCCCCATTGGACGGTGCTGTAGTGGAGCAGGTGTCCACATCACCAAGGATCATGGTCTACACACACCAACACAGCCGTGAAGAGGGCCTCCCCCTCGGGAGGAACGTTTTATATGTGCAGTATCTTATGGGGATCCTAATAAACTAAACTTAACTAATCTGTCACTTTATTCCTAGTTATATGTACATATCTACATCATTTAACAGGTACCCCTGAACATTGACTCAGTACTGGTACCCCGTGTATATAGCCAAGTTATCATTGACTCAGTACTGATACCCCGTGTATATAGCCAAGTTATCATTGACTCAGTACTGGTACCCCATGTATATAGCCAAGTTATCATTGACTCAGTACTGATACCCCGTGTATATAGCCAAGTTATCATTGACTCAGTACTGGTACCCCGTGTATATAGCCAAGTTAACATTGACTCAGTACTGGTACCCCTTGTATATAGCCAAGTTATCATTGACTAGGTACTGGTACCCCGTGTATATAACCAAGTTATCATTGACTAGGTACTGGTACCCTGTGTATATAACCAAGTTATCATTGACTAGGTACTGGTACCCCGTGTATATAACCAAGTTATCATTACTGAGTAATGGTACCCCGTGTATATATAGTTATCGTTACTCAGTACTGGTACCCCATGTATATATAGTTAGCATTACACAGCACTGGTACCCCGTGTATATATAGTTAGCATTACTCAGTACTGGTACCCCGTGTATATATAGTTATCATTACTCAGTACTGGTACCCCGTGTATATATAGTTATCGTTACTCAGTACTGGTACCCCGTGTATATATAGTTAGCATTACTCAGTACTGGTACCCCGTGTATATATAGTTATCATTACTCAGTACTGGTACCCCGTGTATATATAGTTAGCATTACTCAGCACTGGTACCCCGTGTATATATAGTTATCATTACTCAGTACTGGTCCCCCGTGTATATATAGTTATCATTACTCAGCACTGGTACTCCGTGTATATATAGTTAGCATTACTCAGTACTGGTACCCCGTGTATATATAGTTATCATTACTCAGTACTGGTACCCCGTGTATATATAGTTATCATTACTCAGTACTGGTACCCCGTGTATATATAGTTATCATTACTCAGCACTGGTACCCCGTGTATATATAGTTAGCATTACTCAGTACTGGTACCCCGTGTATATATAGTTAGCATTACTCAGTACTGGTACCCCGTGTATATATAGTTATCATTACTCAGCACTGGTACCCCGTGTATATATAGTTATCATTACTCAGCACTGGTACCCCGTGTATATATAGTTATCATTACTCAGCACTGGTACCCCGTGTATATATAGTTATCATTACTCAGCACTGGTACCCCGTGTATATATAGTTAGCATTACTCAGCACTGGTACCCAGTGTATATATAGTTAGCATTACTCAGCACTGGTACCCCGTGTATATATAGTTAGCATTACTCAGCACTGGTACCCCGTGTATATATAGTTAGCATTACTCAGCACTGGTACCCCGTGTATATATAGTTATCATTACTCAGTACTGGTACCCCGTGTATATATAGTTATCATTACTCAGTACTGGTACCCCGTGTATATATAGTTATCATTACTCAGTACTGGTACCCCGTGTATATATAGTTATCATTACTCAGTACTGGTACCCCGTGTATATATAGTTATCATTACTCAGCACTGGTACCCCATGTATATATAGTTAGCATTACTCAGCACTGGTACCCTGTGTATATATAGTTATCATTACTCAGCACTGGTACCCCGTGTATATATAGTTATCATTACTCAGCACTGGTACCCCGTGTATATATAGTTATCATTACTCAGCACTGGTACCCCGTGTATATATAGTTAGCATTACTCATGTTCTTTCTCTTTGCATTGTGGTGAAGGACCTGTCAGTCAGCTTTTCACTGTTAGTTCACACCTGGTGTTTATCAAGCATGTGACGAATAACATTTGATTTGAGGAGACCAGAATAACACCTCATATACCACACCTGGGGATCAGGTAATAACTGCAGAAACCTGACACACACCTGGGGATCAGGTAATAACTGCAGAAATCTGAATAACACACCTGGGGATCAG
Source organism: Oncorhynchus kisutch (assembly GCF_002021735.2). Taxonomy (NCBI): domain Eukaryota; kingdom Metazoa; phylum Chordata; class Actinopteri; order Salmoniformes; family Salmonidae; genus Oncorhynchus; species Oncorhynchus kisutch. The sequence continues at coordinate 14,645,822 of NW_022261983.1, forward strand.
GTAATAACTGCAGAAACCTGAATAACACACCTGGGGATCAGGTAATAACTGCAGAAACCTAACACACACCTGACACACCCCTGTGGATCAGGTAATAACTGCAGAAACCTGAATAACACACCTGACACAAACCTGGGGATCAGGTAATAACTGCAGAAACCTGACACACACCTGGGGATCAGGTAATAACTGCAGAAACCTGACACACACCTGGGGATCAGGTAATAACTGCAGAAACCTGAATAACACACCTGTCACACTCCTGGGGATCAGGTAATAACTGCAGAAACCTGACACACACCTGGGGATCAGGTAATAACTGCAGAAACCTGACACACACCTGGGGATCAGGTAATAACTGCAGAAACCTGAATAACACACCTGGGGATCAGGTAATAACTGCAGAAACCTGAATAACACACCTGACACACACCTGGGGATTAGCTAATAACTGCAGAAACCTGACACACACCTGGGGATCAGGTAATAACTTCAGAAACCTGAATAACACACCTGACACACACCTGGGGATTAGCTAATAACTGCAGATACCTGACACACACCTGGGGATCAGGTAATAACTTCAGAAACCTGAATAACACACCTGACACACACCTGGGGATCAGGTAATAACTGCAGAAACCTGAATAACACACCTGGGGATCAGGTAATAACTGCAGAAACCTAACACACACCTGACACACACCTGGGGATCAGGTAATAACTGCAGAAACCTGAATAACACACCTGACACACACCTGGGGATCAGGTAATAACTGCAGAAACCGGAATAACACACCTGGGGATCAGGTAATAACTGCAGAAACCTGACACACACCTGGGGATCAGGTAATAACTGCAGAAACCTAACACACACCTGACACACACCTGGGGATCAGGTAATAACTGCAGAAACCTGAATAACACACCTGACACAAACCTGGGGATCAGGTAATAACTGCAGAAACCTGAATAACACACCTGACACACACCTGGGGATCAGGTAATAACTGCAGAAATCTGAATAACACACCTGACACACACCTGGGGATCAGGTAATAACTGCAGAAACCTGACACACACCTGGGGATCAGGTAATAACTGCAGAAACCTGACACACACCTGGGGATCAGGTAATAACTGCAGAAACCTGAATAACACACCTGACACACACCTGGGGATCAGGTAATAACTGCAGAAACCTGACACACACCTGGGGATCAGGTAATAACTGCAGAAACCTGAATAACACACCTGACACACACCTGGGGATCAGGTAATAACTGCAGAAACCTGACACACACCTGGGGATCAGCTAATAACTGCAGAAACCTGAATAACACACCTGACACACACCTGGAACCACTTCACACCATGTCACACCACACCACGACACTACACACCACACCACAACACACTCCGTCATACCACGGGGTACCATGTACGTCATACTTCTTGCTAGCAGAATATTTAACTTCCTTCCTGTCTCTACACCCCCAGACCCGTTTGTGAAGGTACAGCTGGTAACAGGGCTGAAGCTGGTAAAGACCAAGAAGACTTCCTGTATGAAAGGAACCATCGACCCCTTCTACAACGAGTCGTTCAGCTTCAGAGTCCCCCACGAAGACCTCAGCGAAGTCAGCCTGGTATTTACAGGTACAGCCCCTAGAGAGAGAGAGAGAGAGGTGATGGGGAGAGGAGGAGAAGAGAGAGACAGAGAGAGAGAGAGAGAGAGAGGATGAGGGAGGGAGAGGAGTGATGGGGAGTGGAAGAAGGATGGGGAGAGAGAGAAGGAGAGAGAGGAATGAGAGAGAGATGGAGAGAGAGAGGGAGAGGAGAGAGCGAAGGAGAGAGAGGAAAGCGAGATAAGAGAGACAACAAGAGGAATGTGAAACAGAGAGAGAGGGGTCGGCGACAGCCTTCACAAACGTGTCACTTCCGCACTGCTGACAATTAGAGTAATTGCCGTGGCAACGGTTGCCAGGGTGTCGCCAGGGCATCTCGAGCCCGTCTCTAGGCAGTCGCTAGGCTCCTCATTAGGCCAGCAGTAGCTACTGTGTTTACTGCTTAGACCGAGCAGTCATTGATTCATTCGGTAGCCAGCCTAGCTTATACCTGGTGGTAAAAGTGAGATTTCTAAATGTGGTGTAGCTGCAGACTGTAATGTATCTAGACTGGTCCCAGATCTGTGGTGAGGTTTCTAAATGTGGTGTAGTTACAGACTGTAATGTATCTAGGCTGGTCCCAGATCTGTGGTGAGGTTTCTAAATGTGGTGTAGCTATAGACTGTAATGTATCTAGACTGGTCCCAGATCTGTGGTGAGATTTCTAAATGGTGGTTTAGCTACAGACTGTAATGTATCTAGACTGGTCCCAGATCTGTTTGTGATGTGACCTTCTATGGTCATTGTCATTGCCTTGAGAAAGGCAGCAGCCTAAATGTCGAGGGTTGGCTGAACTATTGAATACAATGAATGTTAAATCCTAGGCAAGAACAAACTTGTATTTCTGCATTGTGTTCCCTTTCTCAGTACAGTATTGTACTCCACTATTGTACTGTCAAACATGACATGTGACAATGACCATGGGAGTTGACTTGCCAAGACAAATCTGGAACCAGGAAGCTGCCATTTTCCACTTAGCTATATAGCTAAACCCATGTTTAACACACTACCATCTCTCTCTCTCTCTCTCTCTCTCGCTCTCTCTCTCTCTCTCTCTCCCCCTATCTCTCTCTCTCCACCTCTCTGTCTCTCCAACTCTCTCTCTCTCTCTCACTCTCTCTCTCTCTCTCTCTCTCTCTCCAACTCTCTCTCGCTCTCGCTCTCGCTCTCTCTCTCAGGCCTGTTCCTCTGTGCTATATCTGTCTCTTATCAGACCTGGCTCTCTCACAGCCCCTCTCCTCTCTCCTCTCTCTCCTCTCCTCTCCTCCTCTCTCTCCTCTTCTCTCTCTCTCTCCTTCCCCCTCCTCTCACTCCACCACTCCCTCCCTTCCTCCCTCTCTTACTGACTCTTCATTGTCCTGCTCTGGGTAAATATAGCCTCTGCCAAGGATAAAGGAGGGTGTGAAGGAGACCAGACATAACACACACACACACACACACACACACACACACACACACACACACGCGCTATTAATTTACTATTCATGATGGTGATGATGATGGGCCCAAATATAGTGCACTATGTAGAGAATAGGGTGGCATTTGAGACTCATTAGGAGAGCAGGAGGTTATTAATTGTGTCTAGGTAGAAGGAGAGGGAGTGGGGGGACACATACACACACACACACAAACACACACACAGACACACACACATTCACACACACACACACACACACACACACACACACACACACACACACACACACATACACACACACAAACACACACATGCACAAACACACAAACACACACATATACAAACAAACACACACACACACATACACACACACATACATACACAGAGAGGTAGTAGGAGGATGTTGTGTTAAACAGGTCCTCTCAGAGAGGTAGTAGGAGGATGTTGTGTTAAACAGAGAGGTAGTAGGAGGATGTTGTGTTAAACAGAGAGGTAGTAGGAGGATGTTGTGTTAAACAGAGAGGTAGTAGGAGGATGTTGTGTTAAACAGGTCCTCTCAGAGAGGTAGTAGGAGGATGTTTAAAACAGGTCCTCTCAGAGAGGTAGTAGGAGGATGTTGTGTTAAACAGGTCCTCTCAGAGAGGTAGTAGGAGGATGTTGTGTTAAACAGAGAGGTAGTAGGAGGATGTTGTGTTAAACAGAGAGGTAGTAGGAGGATGTTGTGTTAAACAGGTCCTCTCAGAGAGGTAGTAGGAGGATGTTGTGTTAAACAGGTCCTCTCAGAGAGGTAGTAGGAGGATGTTGTGTTAAACAGGTCCTCTCAGAGAGGTAGTAGGAGGATGTTGTGTTAAACAGAGAGGTAGTAGGAGGATGTTGTGTTAAACAGGTCCTCTCAGAGAGGTAGTAGGAGGATGTTGTGTTAAACAGAGAGGTAGTAGGAGGATGTTGTGTTAAACAGGTCCTCTCAGAGAGGTAGTAGGAGGATGTTGTGTTAAACAGGTCCTCTCAGAGAGGTAGTAGGAGGATGTTGTGTTAAACAGAGAGGTAGTAGGAGGATGTTGTGTTAAACAGAGAGGTAGTAGGAGGATGTTGTGTTAAACAGAGAGGTAGTAGGAGGATGTTGTGTTAAACAGGTCCTCTCAGAGAGGGTAGTAGGAGGATGTTTAAAACAGGTCCTCTCAGAGAGGTAGTAGGAGGATGTTGTGTTAAACAGGTCCTCACAGAGAGGTAGTAGGAGGATGTTTAAAACAGGTCCTCTCAGAGAGGTAGTAGGAGGATGTTGTGTTAAACAGGTCCTCTCAGAGAGGTAGTAGGAGGATGTTGTGTTAAACAGAGAGGTAGTAGGAGGATGTTGTGTTAAACAGGTCCTCTCAGAGAGGTAGTAGGAGGATGTTGTGTTAAACAGGTCCTTTCAGAGAGGTAGTAGGAGGATGTTGTGTTAAACAGGTCCTCTCAGAGAGGTAGTAGGAGGATGTTGTGTTAAACAGGTCCTCTCAGAGAGGTAGTAGGAGGATGTTGTGTTAAACAGAGAGGTAGTAGGAGGATGTTGTGTTAAACAGGTCCTCTCAGAGAGGTAGTAGGAGGATGTTGTGTTAAACAGGTCCTCTCAGAGAGGTAGTAGGAGGATGTTGTGTTAAACAGGTCCTCTCAGAGAGGTAGTAGGAGGATGTTGTGTTAAACAGGTCCTCTCAGAGAGGTAGTAGGAGGATGTTGTGTTAAACAGGTCCTCTCAGAGAGGTAGTAGGAGGATGTTGTGTTAAACAGGTCCTCTCAGAGAGGTAGTAGGAGGATGTTGTGTTAAACAGAGAGGTAGTAGGAGGATGTTGTGTTAAACAGGTCCTCTCAGAGAGGTAGTAGGAGGATGTTGTGTTAAACAGGTCCTCCTCAGAGAGGTAGTAGGAGGATGTTGTGTTAAACAGAGAGGTAGTAGGAGGATGTTGTGTTAAACAGGTCCTCTCAGAGAGGTAGTAGGAGGATGTTGTGTTAAACAGGTGACTGATGGTTTCCTTTATTTATTTACCATGATTCCCTGTATCTTGCTGGGTCTACAACCATCTACAACCACCTAAAAGGAAGCGATTCCCAAACCTTCCATAACAAAGCCTTCCCCTACAGAGAGATGAACCTGGAGAAGAGTCCCCTAAGCATTCTGGTCCTGGGGTTCTGTTCACAAACACAAACACACCCCACAGAGCCCCAGGACAGCAACACAATTAGACCCAACCAAATCATGAGAAAACAAAAAGAAAATTACTTGACACATTGGAAAGAATTAACAAATAAACTGAGTCAACTAGAATGTTATTTGGCCCTAAACAGAGAGGACACAGTGGCACAATGCCTTTGACTCACCCAACATTAAGAAATCTTTGACTATGTACAGACTTGTTATTGGCTCTCAAGAGAAGACAGGCTATGTGCTCACTGCCCACAAAATGAGGTGGAAACTGAGCTGCACTTCCTAACCTCCTGCCCAATGTATGACCATATTAGAAACACATTTCTCTCAGATTACACAGATCCACAAATAATTTCAAAACAAATGAATTACTCCCATATCTACTGGGTGAAATTCCACAGTGTGCATCACAGCAGCAAGATGTGTGACCTGCTGCCACGAGAAAAGCCCAACCACTGAAGAACAAACACCATTGTAAATACAACCTATATTTATGTTGATTTATTTTCCCTTTTGTACTTTAAATATTTGCACATCGTTACAACACTGTTTATAGACATAATATGAGATTTGAATTGTCTTTATTCTTTTGGAACTTCTGTGAGTGTGATGTTTACTGTTCATTTTAATTTATTATCTATTTCACTTGCTTTGACAATGTAAACATATGTTTCCCAATGCCAATAAAGCCCCTTAATTGAATTGAGAGTGAGAGAAAGAGAGAGAGAGAGAGATTGAGAAAGGGGCAGAGAGAGAGAGAGAGAGAGAGAAAGGGGCAGAGAGAGAGAGAGAGAGAGAGAGAGAGAGAGAGAGGACAGCAGCACAATTAGACCCAACCAAATCATGAGAAAACAAAAAGATAACTACTTAACACATTGGAAAGAATTAACAAAAAAACAGAGCAAACTAGAATGCTATTTGGCCCTAAACAGAGAGTACACAGCGGCAGAATACCTGACCACTGTGACTGACCCAGAATTAAGGAAAGCCTTGGCTCTCAAGAGAAGACAGGCTATGTGCTCACTGCCCACAAAATGAGGTGGAAACTGAGCTGCACTTCCTAACCTCCTGCCCAATGTATGACCATATTAGAGAGACATATTTCCCTCAGATTACACAGATCCACAAAGAATTCGAAAACAAATCCAATTTTGAAAAACTCCAATATCTACTGGGTGAAATTCCACAGTGTGCCATCACAGCAGCAAGATTTGTGACCTGTTGCCACGAGAAAAGGGCAACCAGTGAAGAACAAACACCATTGTAAATACAACCCATATTTATGCTTATTTATTTTATCTTGTGTCCTTTAGCCATTTGTACATTGTTAGAACACTGTATATATATATATAATATGACATTTGTAATGTCTTTACTGTTTTGAAACTTCTGTATGTGAAATGTTTACTGTTAATTTTTGTTGTTTTTCACTTTATATATTCACTTTGTATGTTGTCTACCTCACTTGCTTTGGCAATGTTAACACATGTTTCCCATGCCAATAAAGCCCTTGAATTGAATTGAATTGAGAGAGATTGAGAAAGGGGCAGAGAGAGAGAGAGAGATTGAGAAAGGGGCAGAGAGAGAGAGAGAGAGATTGAGAAAGGGGCAGAGAGAGGAGGTGAGAGAGAGAGAGAGAGAGAGAGAGAGAGAGAGAGAGAGAGAGAGAGAGAGAGAGATTGAGAAAGGGGCAGAGAGAGAGAGAGAGATTGAGAAAGGGGCAGAGAGAGAGAGAGAGATTGAGAAAGGGGCAGAGAGAGGAGGTGAGAGAGAGAGAGAGAGAGAGAGAGAGAGAGAGAGAGAGAGAGAAAGGGGCAGAGAGGCTGTCTTATGTCAGGTTTTTGCAGAGTTGAATATATTGTAAATGTTCCCTGAGTTGTTCTTTGCTCTGTGCTCTGCACCCGGCGTTCCACGGTCTGTGTTCCGCTGTCTGTGTTCCACGGTCTGTGTTCCGCTGTCTGTGTTCCACGGTCTGTGTTCCGCTGTCTGTGTTCCATGGTCTGTGTTCCGCTGTCTGTGTTCCACGGTCTGTGTTCCGCTGCGACCGCTTTCTGCTTCCAAACACACCTACGTCCCTGTCTGAGTCACCAGCAATAAAACATACATGAGACCTGCTACACAACAAACAGAGAGGGAGGGGGGGGGGGGGGAGGAGGGGAGGGAGGAGGGAGGGAGGGAGGAGGGAGGGAGGGAGGGGGGAGTAAGGGAGGGAGGGAGGAGTAAGGGAGGGAGGGAGTAGGGAGGGAGGGAGGAGGGAGGGGGGAGTGAGGGAGGGAGGGAGGAGTAAGGGAGTGAGGGAGAGAGGGAGGGAGGGAGGGAGGGGAGGGAGGGAGGGAGGGAGGGAGGGAGGGAGGGAGGGAGGGAGGGAGGGGGGAGTAAGGGAGGAGGGAGGAGTAAGGGAGGGAGGGAGAGTAAGGGAGGGAGGGAGGGAGGGAGGGATGAGTAAGGGAGGGAGGGAGGGAGGGATGAGTAAGGGAGGGAGGGAGGGAGGGGAGTAGGGGAGGGAGGGAGGAGGGAGGGAGGGGGGAGTGAGGGAGGGAGGGAGGAGTAAGGGAGGGAGGGAGGGAGGAGGAGGGAGGAGGAGTAAGGGAGGGAGGGAGGGAGTAGAGGAGGAGGGAGGGGGGAGTGAGGGAGGAGGGAGGAGTAAGGGAGTGAGGGAGGGAGGGAGGGAGGGAGGGAGGGAGGGAGGGAGGGAGGGGGGAGTAAGGGAGGGAGGGAGGAGTAAGGGAGGGAGGGAGGGGAGAGTAAGGGAGGGAGGAGGGGAGGAGGGGAGGTGAGGAGGGGGGAGGATGAGTAAGGGAAGGAGGGAGGAGTAAGGGAGGGAGGGAGGGAGGGAGGGAGGAGGGAGGGAGGAGTAAGGGAGGGAGGGAGGAGTAAGGGGAAGGGAGAGAGGAGTAAGAGAGGGGGGAGGGAGGGAGGGAGGAGTAAGGGAGGGAGGGAGGGAGGAGTAAGGGAGGGAGGGAGGGAGGAGTAAGGGAGGGAGGGGGAGTAAGGAGGGAGGGAGGGAGGAGTAAGGGGGAGGGAGGAGTAAGGGAGGGAGGGAAGGAGGGAGAAGTAAGGGAGGGAGGGAGGAGTAAGGGAGGGAGGGAGAAGTAAGGGAGGGAGGGAGGAGTAAGGGAAGGAGAGAGGACTAAGGGAGGGAGGGAGGAGTAAGGGAAGGAGGGAGGAGTAAGCGAGGGAGGTAGGGAAGGAGTAGGGGAGGGAGGGAGGAGTAAGGGAGGGGGAAAGAAGGAGTAGGGGGGAGGGAATCAAGGAGTATGGGAGGGAGTTAAGGAGTATGGGAGGGAGTGAGGGAGGGAGGGAGGAGGGAGGGAGGGAGGAGTAAGGGGGGAGGGAGAGAGGAGTAAGGGAGGCAGCGAGGAGGAAGGGAGGGAGGGAGGAGTAAGAGAGGGAGGAGGGAGGAGTAAGGGAGGGAGGAGGGAGGAGGGGGGGGTTGAGTAAGGGAGGGAGGAGGAGTAAGGGGGGAGGGAGGAGTAAAGGAGGGAGGGAGGGAGTAGGGGAGGGAGGGAGGGAGGAGTAAGGGAGGAGAAGGGAAGGAGGGAGGAGTAAGGGAGGGAGGGAGGGAAGGAGTAGGAGGGAGGGAGGAGTAAGGGAGGGAGGGAAAGAAGGAGTAGGGGGAGGGAAGCAAGGAGTACAGGAGGGAGTTAAGGAGTACGGGAGGGAGTGAGGGAGGGAGGGAGGAGGGAGTAAGGGAGGGAGGAGTAAGGGGGAGGGAGGAGTAAGGGAGGGAGGGAAGGAAGGAGGGATGAGTAAGGGAGGGAGGGAGGGAGGAGTAAGGGAGTTTCTCCTCCTGTCCTCTCCTCCTGTCCTTTCCTCCTCTCCTCCTGTCTTTTCCTCCTGTCCTCATGTTCTCTCCTCCTGTCCTCTCCTCCTGTTCTCTCCCCCTGTTCTCTCCTCCTGTCCTCTCCTCCTGTCCTCTCCTCCTGTCTTTTCCTCCTCTCCTCCTGTCCTCTCCTCCTGTTCTCTCCTCCTGTCCTCTCCTCCTGTCCTCTCCTCCTGTCTTTTCCTCCTCTCCTCCTGTCCTCTCCTCCTGTTCTCTCCTCCTGTTCTCTCCTCCTGTTCTCTCCTCCTGTCCTCTCCTCCTGTCCTCTCCTCCTGTCATCTCCTCCTGTTCTCTCCAGCTGTCCTCTCCTCCTGTCCTCTCCTCCTGTCCTCTCCTCCTGTCCTCTCCTCCTGTCATCTCCTCCTGTTCTCTCCTCCTGTCCTCTCCTCCTGTCCTCTCCTCCTGTCCTTTCCTCCTGTCCTTCCCTTCATCTGCACTTATGACAAACAAAACACAGGTGAAACCAAAATGGTGGAAACTCCCTCAAGCCAATGACTACACCCATCCAGAGCCTTTAAATTCATGACAGCAAGTACACAAGGAGAGGACCTCAAGGTGAAGGGGTCCGTGGTTCGCTCCACGGGGATAACCTTGTTACCTAGCAACAGCACGCCCTACGCTATCTGCCCGGAGGGCCTGACAATTTCTCTCACCAATGGACGTGGTGTGTGTGTGTGTGTGTGTGTGTGTGTGTGTGTGTGTGTGTGTGTGTGTGTGTGTGTGTGTGTGTGTGTGTGTGTGTGTGTGTGTGTGTGTGTGTGTGTGTGTGTGTGTGTGTGTGTGTGTGTGTGTGTGTGTGCGCATGTGTGTATGTGTATGCTCAAATCTATATGCGACCCAAATCTATATTCACCAGCATACCTGATGACATTAATCCCCATTAGTTCCTGTCAAGGCAGCAGCTACTCTTCCTGGGTTATTATGGATCCCCATTAGTTCCTGCCAAGGCAGCAGCTACTCTTCCAGGGGTTTACACAATAATGTCTTTCTGAGGATGATGTTTACAATAATGTCTTTCTGAGGATGATGTGTGGAATAATGTCTTTCTGAGGATGATGTGTAGGATAATGTTTTTCTGAGGATGATGTGTAGGATAATGTCTTTCTGAGGATGATGTGTGGAATAATGTCTTTCTGAGGATGATGTGTAGGATCATGTCTTTCTGAGGATGATGTGTGGAATAATGTCTTTCTGAGGATGATGTGTAGGATAATGTCTTTCTGAGGATGATGTGTGGAATAATGTCTTTCTGAGGATGATGTGTAGGATGATGTGTAGGATAATGTCTTTCTGAGGATGATGTGTAGGATAATGTCTTTCTGAGGATTATGTGTAGGATAATGTCTTTCTGAGGATGATGTGTGGAATAATGTCTTTCTGAGGATGATGTGTAGGATCATGTCTTTCTGAGGATGATGTGTGGAATAATGTCTTTCTGAGGATGATGTGTAGGATAATGTCTTTCTGAGGATGATGTGTGGAATAATGTCTTTCTGAGGATGATGTGTAGGATGATGTGTAGGATAATGTCTTTCTGGGGATGATGTGTAGGATAATGTCTTTCTGAGGATGATGTGTAGGATAATGTCTTTCTGAGGATGATGTGTAGGATCATGTCTTTCTGAGGATGATGTGTAGGATAATGTCTTTCTGAGGATGATGTGTAGGATCATGTCTTTCTGAGGATGATGTGTAGGATAATGTCTTTCTGAGGATGATGTGTAGGATAATGTCTTTCTGAGGATGATGTGTAGGATAATGTCTTTCTGAGGATGATGTGTAGGACAATGTCTTTCTGAGGATGATGTGTAGGATCATGTCTTTCTGAGGATGATGTGTAGGATCATGTGTAGGATAATGTCTTTCTGAGGATGATGTGTAGGATGATGTGTAGGATAATGTCTTTCTGAGGATGATGTGTAGGATAATGTCTTTCTGAGGATGATGTGTGGAATAATGTCTTTCTGAGGATGATGTGTAGGATAATGTCTTTCTGAGGATGATGTGTAGGATAATGTCTTTCTGAGGATGATGTGTAGAATAATGTCTTTCTGAGGATGATGTGTAGAATAATGTCTTTCTGAGGATGATGTGTAGGATAATGTCTTTCTGAGGATGATGTGTAGGATAATGTCTTTCTGAGGATGATGTGTAGGATCATGTCTTTCTGAGGATGATGTGTAGGATCATGTCTTTCTGAGGATGATGTGTAGGATCATGTCTTTCTGAGGATGATGTGTAGAATAATGTCTTTCTGAGGATGATGTGTAGAATAATGTCTGATTCAATTAGATTTCATTCAAACTGTATATGCAACTAACCAACTAACCCACACCTCTCCTCTCTCCCTCCCTCCTCTCTCCCCTACCTCCTCCCCTCTCTCCCCCTCCCTCCTCTCTCCCCTCTCTCCCCCTCTCTCCTCCTCTCTCCCCTACCTCCTCCCTTCTCTCCCCCTCTCTCCCCCTCCCTCCTCTCTCCCCTACCTCCTCCCCTCTCTCCCCCTCTCTCCTTACCTCTCCCCTACCTCCTCCCCTCTCTCCCCCTCTCTCCTCTCTCCCCTACCTCCTCCCCTCTCTCCCCTCCCTCCTCTCTCCCCTACCTCCCCCTCTCTCCCCCTCTCTCCCATACCTCCTCCCCTCTCTCCCCTACCTCCTCCCCTCTCTCCCCCTCACTCCTCTCTCCACTACCTCCTCCCCTCTCTCCGCCTCTCTCCTCTCTTCCCTACCTCCTCCCCTCTCTCCCCTCCCCTCTCTCCTCCCCTCTCTCCCCCCTCCTCCCTCCCTCAAGTGTACGGCCACAACATGAAGAGCAGTAATGATTTCGTGGGGAGGATCGTGATTGGCCAGTTCTCCACGGGTCCTCCTGAGACCTCCCACTGGCGCCACCTGTTGGCCAGCCAGAGAACTCCGGTGGAACAGTGGCACAGCCTGCGGTCACGGGCAGAGTGTGACCGCGTCTCACCCGCCTCGCTGGAGGTCACATGATAGAACTGGAGAGGGATCAGGAGTTAGAGGTTAAGGGTCAGAGGTCAGGAGGAGAGGTATAAGCTCAAAGGGTTGAGGTACACAGTACGAAAGAGGAAGATGAAAGGGGGTCAGGAGTTAGAGGTTAGAGGTCGGGGTTTGATGTCAGGGAGGTGAGAAAAGGGGGTTAGAGGATGAGAGAGAGAGAGAGAGAGATAGACAGAGAGAGACACAGGGAGAGGGACACAGGGAGAGAAGAGAGAGGGACACAGAGAGAGAAGAGAGAGGGACACAGAGAGAGAAGAGAGAGAGACACAGAGAGAGAAGAGAGAGGGACACAGAGAGAGGAGAGAGACACAGAGAGAGAAGAGAGAGGGACACAGAGAGAGAGGGAGAGAGAGACACAGAGAGAGAAGAGAGAGAGACACAGAGAGAGAAGAGAGAGGGACACAGAGAGAGAAGAGAGAGGGACACAGAGAGAGAGGGAGAGAAGGAAGGGGAGACAGAGGTCAGGGTCAAGACCACCAGCAGGGCCGGATTAAGGAATCAGGGGCTCAACATTTTTTATGAGCCTAATAGTAAAGACGTTATCTAACTGTAAAAATATATATTTGTCTCAGCCCCGGGCCCCGGGCCTATGGTTGGAGGTTCCAGTAAAAAATAATATATATATATATACATTTCTAATTTTCTCGGTCTCAAGGGCCTCAGGGCTTCAGCCCCTGCATTAATCAGGCCCTGCATTAATCAGGCCCTGCATTAATCAGGCCCTGTGTTAATCAGGCCCTGCGTTAATCAGGCCCTGCATTAATCAGGCCCTGCGTTAACCAGGCCCTGCGTTAATCAGGCCCTGCGTTAATCAGGCCCTGCGTTAATCAGGCCCTGCGTTAATCAGGCCCTGCGTTAATCAGGCCCTGCATTAATCAGGCCCTGCGTTAATCAGGCCCTGCGTTAATCAGGCCCTGCCAATAAGATGAACCGTCCTCAGCTCTCCAAAATTGCTGCCTCTCTTCCCCCTCACCTTCCTGACTGACCTCCCAGCCTCCTAGCAGTGTGACCAGAGACAGAGGCTGTGTCCCCAATGGCACCCTATTCCCTATATAGTGCACTACTTTAGACTATGGGCCCCTCCTCCCTATGGGCCCCTCCTCCCTATGGCCCCTCCTCCTTATGGGCCCCTCCTCCCTATGGGCCCCACCTCCCTATGGGCCCCTCCTCCCTATGGCCCCTCCTCCTTATGGGCCCCACCTCCCTATGGGCCCCTCCTCCCTATGGGCCCAACCTCCCTATGGGCCCCTCCTCCCTATGGCCCCTCCTCCCTATGGGCCTCTCCTCCCTATGGGCCCCACCTCCCTATGGGCCCCTCCTCCCTATGGCCCCTCCTCCCTATGGGCCCCTCCTCCCTATGGGCCCCTCCTCCCTATGGCCCCTCCTCCCTATGGGCCCCTCCTCCCTATGGGCCCAACCTCCCTATGGGCCCCTCCTCCCTATGGGCCCCACCTCCCTATGGGCCCCTCCTCCCTATGGGCCCCTCCTCCCTATGGGCCCCTCCTCCCTATGGGCCCCAGCTCCCTATGGGCCCTGGTCAAATGTAATGCTCTACATAGGGAATAGACAGACAGACTATCCCTGGCTAGTTACCCTCTGGGCTTCATCTTTTTCCCATTGATACGATCAGACAGGAGAGGAGATCATTCCCCTTATCATCACCATCATTCCTGACCTTCTGCTGCTGACTGAGTTACCAGGTGCCCTTATAACCTGACTGGGTTACCAGGTGCCCTTATAACCTGACTGGGTTACCAGGTGCCCTTATAACCTGACTGGATTACCAGGTGCCCTTATAACCTGACTGGGTTACCAGGTGCCCTTATAACCTGACTGGGTTACCAGGTGCCCTTATAACCTGACTGGATTACCAGGTGTCCTAACCCAGTTGTTTAAGGTTACCAGGTGCCCTTATAACCTGACTGGGTTACCAGGTGCCCTTATAACCTGACTGGGTTACCAGGTGCCCTTATAACCTGACTGGGTTACCAGGTACCCTTATAACCTGACTGGGTTACCAGGTGCCCTTATAACCTGACTGGGTTACCAGGTGCCCTTATAACCTGACTGGATTACCAGGTGCCCTTATAACCTGACTGGATTACCAGGTGCCCTTATAACCTGACTGGGTTACCAGGTGCCCTTATAACCTGACTGGGTTACCAGGTGCCCTTATAACCTGACTGGGTTACCAGGTGCCCAAACCTAGCTGTTTTAGGTTACCAGGTGCCCTAGCCCAGCTGTTTTAGGTTACCAGGTGCCCTAACCCAGCTGTTTTAGGTTACCAGGTGCCCTAACCCAGCTGTTTTAGGTTACCAGGTGCCCTAGCCCAGCTGTTTTAGGTTACCAGGTGCCCTAGCCCAGCTGTTTTAGGTTACCAGGTGCCCTAGCCCAGCTGTTTTAGGTTACCAGGTGCCCTAACCCAGCTGTTTTAGGTTACCAGGTGCCCTAACCTAGCTGTTTTAGGTTACCAGGTGCCCTAGCCCAGCTGTTTTAGGTTACCAGGTGCCTGTGGTGCTAGCATGGTTGTAGTGCCTCAGTGCTGACAGACTGGTGCTAACACAGGTACAGTGGACTGAGTCCCTAGGTTGAGACCATGCCTCTACTCTTCACAGTGTTCAACTGACAACACATTGGTGTGTGTCCCAAATGACACCCTATTCCGTACACAGTACACTACTGGGCCCTGGACAAAAGTAGGGCACTATTTAGGTAACAGGGTGCTATATTTTGATTTGGGATGCAGCCATTAACTGCAAAAAAAAAATATTGATGTTCTCTGAAGTGGTTGACTAACTAACGGTTGCTGATAATCAGTGGTTTGAAATAGTTGGAAGTGGATCCAAACTTTACTTGTCTGTGGAAATCATAGAGTTGGATAGAGGGCTCATCTTCACATCTGTTACATAATAGCTACTGTGACAGCATAGGCAGCACCATTGAGGGCTTTCTCCATTTTAGAGTAGTTTCTACTACTACTTTTTCTATGAGTCAGTGAACAAACTGAAAGGGTGCTTAACTGCCCCCTGGAGGGTGTTGTCTGAACAGGTATAAAGACAAGGTTGGTGATTTACTGCCCCCTGGAGGGTGTTGTCTGAACAGGTATAAAGACAAGGTTGGTGGTTTTACTGCCCCCTGGAGAGTGTTGTCTGAACGGGTATAAAGACAAGGTTGGTGATTTACTGCCCCCTGGAGGGTGTTGTCTGAATGGGTATAAAGACATGGTTGGTGATTTACTGCCCCCTGGAGGGTGTTGTCTGAACAGGTATAAAGACAAGGTTGGTGATTTACTGCCCCCTGGAGGATGTTGTCTGAACAGGTATAAAGACAAGGTTGGTGATTTACTGCCCCCTGGAGGGTGTTGTCTGAACAGGTATAAAGACAAGGTTGGTGATTTACTGGCACCTGCAGTTATGTAATGTTAGTATAGTATAATTCATTGGCTGATCAGTCCTACTGACCTGGATGGAATTTCTGTAATCCTTTACTAACCCATAGCAAGTCCCAGCCAGTTGACTACTTCAGAATGGTGGAAGTCCTGGGCTCTGCCCATGCTACAACAGGCTTTGTGTCGCTAGAGCTGTCTATCCAAGTCTATGGTGGAAATTCTGCCGCTGTTTCTGCTGCGGTTGTCCCAAATGGCACCCTATTCCCAATGTAGGGCAGTGCTTTGATCAGAGACCATAGGTTCACCTCCATAGGTCAATAGTTAGTGCACCATATAGGAAGCAGGGTTCCGTTTGGGACACATGATTCTGTACAATACTGTATCAAGCCTAGTCTAGCCAACTATACAGTGAAGATTGTATTACAAGTGATGAAAAAAGTATAAATACTAAATATACTGTGCTAGTGAAGATAATAATGTTTAAATTTTCTGTCAAATTGATGCATATATATATATATATATATATTAGATATATATTTATCTCAGAATTGTTTTTCTGTGTGTATATATTTATGGCCTTTTCTGCTGTTAAGGAAAAATGAACAAATCGATGTAAACGTAGTTAGATGATGTAGTTAGATGATGTAGTTAGATGATGTAGTTAGATGGTGTATTTAGATAACGTAGTTAGATGATGTAGTTAGATGGTGTATTTAGATAACGTAGTTAGATGATGTAGTTAGATGATGTAGTTAGATGATGTAGTTAGATGATGTAGTTAGATGATGTAGTTAGATGGTGTATTTAGATAACGTAGTTAGATGATGTAGTTAGATGATGTAGTTAGATAACGTAGTTAGATGATGTAGTTAGATGATGTAGTTAGATACGTAGTTAGATGATGTAGTTAGATGATGTAGTTAGATGGTGTATTTAGATAACGTAGTTAGATGATGTAGTTAGATAACGTAGTTAGATGATGTAGTTAGATGGTGTATTTAGATAACGTAGTTAGATGATGTAGTTAGATAACGTAGTTAGATGATGTAGTTAGATAACGTAGTTAGATGATGTAGTTAGATGATGTAGTTAGATAACGTAGTTAGATGATGTAGTTAGATAATGTAGTTAGATGATGTAGTTAGATGATGTAGTTAGATAACGTAGTTAGATGATGTAGTTAGATAACGTAGTTAGATGAGGTAGTTAGATAACGTAGTTAGATGATGTAGTTAGATAACGTAGTTAGATGATGTAGTTAGATGATGTAGTTAGATAACGTAGTTAGATGATGTAGTTAGATGAGGTAGTTAGATGATGTAGTTAGATAACGTAGTTAGATGATGTCGTTAGGAATTGTACAAAAGAAAAGAGTAGAGCCGAACGAGAAGAACAGATTGTGTGTCGTCAAACTTTTAAAAACGGGTTTTTAAACATGTTTTTATCTCAACGTTTCACAGCTTTAATCTAGAACCAAACAAGTAGTGATTTTACTGAGCTTTCTCCTCCTCCTCCTTCAGCTCGGTCACTATAAACACAGGCTGCATCCCAAGTGGAACCCTGCTGCCTATGTAGTGCACAATCATGGCACATAGGGTTTTAGTCCAAATGTAACTATAGAGGGACCCTCCGTCAACAGTACTGCGCTATAGAGGGACCTTCTGTCAACAGTACTGCACTATAGAGTTCTTACTGGGGTTTAATATGTCCTAAATAGCACCCTATTCCCGAGAAAGTGTACCCTATAGGCCTCTGGTCAAAAGTAGTGCACGACATACGGAATAGGGCCCATAGGTCTCTGGTCAAACGTAGTGCACTACATAGGGAATAGGGCCCATAGGTGTCTGGTCAAACGTAGTGCACTACATAGGGAATAGGGTGTCATTTGGGACAGACATGATGTGTTGTGGTCTGCCAGTCTGTGTGAACGTCAGTGTTTCTCCATCTGGAACCGGTGATATTTGCTGTCTGTTTTGGTACTACGTGTGTCTCTATATGTTAGTTTGACTCATCTGTTTCATTGAGTATAAACACTTATAATCTGGTGGTACAATCGCTGTCAAGAGGAATTGTTTATTTTTTGTTGTTGAAGATGGACATCTGGGGCCGTATCAACGTATCAAACATCTCAGAGTGGAAGTGCGTGCTGATCTGAGATAAGTTTGGTCTTTTAAATATCAACGAATGAGATGATTTGGACAGGACATGGGGACCTGATGCCAGAACAGCGTTCCTACTCTGAGAGACTTGATGTAAATACAGCCCCTGGTCATTATAGTTACAATGTCGCTGTGTCTGACCCAAAGCAATAGTTCCTGTGTTAACTGTCTGACTTATGAATCTCTCGTAGCTGTACAGCTCTGTCTTGTAGTGGAAGTCCTGGCACAGTGGATGTTTAAAGACTGGATGTTTGTTAGTAGTAAGATATACATAGACATACACACGGTTACCTACCTCTTCCACCACTCCCAGACCTTACCTATTCCACCACTCCCAGACCTCTTCCACCACTCCCAGACCTCTTCCACCACTCCCAGACCTTACCTATTCCACCACTCCCAGATCTATTCCACCACTCCCAGACCTGACCTCTTCCACCACTCCCAGACCTGACCTCTTCCACCACTCCCAGACCTCTTCCACCACTCCCATACCTTACCTATTCCACCACTCCCAGATCTATTCCACCACTCCCAGACCTCTTCCACCACTCTCATACCTCTTCCACCACTCCCAGCCCTTACCTCTTCCACCACTCCCAGCCCTTACCTCTTCCACCACTCCCAGCCCTTACCTCTTCCACCTCTCCCAGATCTCTTCCACCACTCCCAGACCTCTTCCACCACTCCCAGACCTCTTCCACCACTCCCAGACCTCTTCCACCACTCCCAGATCTCTTCCACCACTCCCAGACCTCTTCCACCACTCCCAGACCTCTTCCACCACTCCCAGACCTCTTCCACCACTCCCAGACCTCTTCCACCACTCCAAGATCTCTTACACCACTCCCAGACCTTACCTCTTCCACCACTCCCAGACCTTACCTCTTCCACCACTCCCAGATCTCTTCCACCTCTCCCAGACCTTACCTCTTCCACCACTCCCAGACCTCTTCCACCTCTCCCAGACCTCTTCCACCACTCCCAGACCTCTTCCACCACTCCCAGACCTCATCCACCACTCCCAGATCTCTTCCACCACTCCCAGACCTCTTCCACCACTCCCAGACCTTACCTCTTCCACCACTCCCAGACCTTACCTCTTCCACCACTCCCAGACCTCTTCCACCTCTCCCAGACCTCTTCCACCACTCCCAGACCTCTTCCACCACTCCCAGACCTCATCCACCACTCCCAGATCTCTTCCACCACTCCCAGACCTCTTCCACCTCTCCCAGACCTTTGTGATGTTTCCATATCAAAGTTGTTGTTTCGCATCCAATAAAACACCAAATAAAGCTCAATGGTTTTGTAATGATGAATCTGTGTGTGTGTGTGTGTGTGTGTGTGTGTGTGTGTGTGTGTGTGTGTGTGTGTGTGTGTGTGTGTGGAGGAACATGATCAGCTTAACCTCTCCATGGGCTAACAGCTACGGGTCACACACAACATGACCATATAGTGTGTGTGTGTGAACGTTCCGGTTGTTTTGGTTGGAGAGGAATGCCCACGCTTAACAGAGGAGGGGAGGGACACAGACCCTGACACACACACACACACACACACAGGGAGATCCGAAATGGCTCTCTGCCACAGAGCTAAGGAACACAGGGAACCAGCTGGGACAGGGACACACAACACACACACAGGGAGATCCGAAATGGCTCTCTGCCACAGAGCTAAGGAACACTGGGAACCAGCTGGGACAGGGACACACAACACACACACAGGGAGATCCGAAATGGCTCTCTGCCACAGAGCTAAGGAACACTGGGAACCAGCTGAGACAGGGACACTGGGAACCAGCTGAGACAGGGACACAGGGAACCAGCTGGGACAGGGACACAGGGAACCAGCTGAGACAGGGACACAGGGAACCAGCTGAGACAGGAACACTGGGAACCAGCTGGGACAGGGACACAGGGAACCAGCTGGAACAGGGACACAGGGAACCAGCTGAGACAGGGACACTGGGAACCAGCTGAGACAGGGACACAGGGAACCAGCTGGGACAGGGACACAGGGAACCAGCTGAGACAGGGACACACAACACACCCACAGGGAACCAGCTGGGACAGGGACACAGGGAACCAGCTGGGACAGGGACACAGGGAACCAGCTGAGACAGGGACACAGGGAACCAGCTGAGACAGGGACACACAACACACACACAGGGAACCAGCTGAGACAGGGACACAGGGAACCAGCTGGGACAGGGACACACAAGGAGATCCGACATGGCTCTCTGCCACAGAGCTAAGGAACACAGGGAACCAGCTGAGACAGGGACACACAACACACCCACAGGGAACCAGCTGGGACAGGGACACACAACACGCACACTTTTTCTGCCCCTGTTTTGTTTTGAGGGGAATTATCTAAAGGTGCCAATTCAAACCTCTTTAATCCCCTGCTCCCTCAGCCTCACACCTTCCAGGTCACTGCCTGGTCAAACCTCTTTAATCCCCTGCTCCCTCAGCCTCACACCTTCCAGGTCACTGTCTGGTCAAACCTCTTTAAACCCCTGCTCCCTCAGCCTCACACCTTCCAGGTCACTGCCTGGTCAAACTGTACTGACAACCCACCTCTTAGACTGAACTACCCTACTCCCCCCCCTCTTCATAGTAACTACAGTGGTAGGTTATATAACTACTGTCCTGGTCTCTTCATAGTAACTACAGTGGTAGGTTATATAACTACTGTCCTGGTCTCTTCATAGTAACTACAGTGGTAGGTTATATAACTACTGTCCTGGTCTCTTCATAGTAACTACAGTGGTAGGTTATATAACTACTGTCCTGGTCTCTTCATAGTAACTACAGTGGTAGGTTATATAACTACTGTCCTGGTCTCTTCATAGTAACTACAGTGGTGGGATATATAACTATTGTCCTGGTCTCTTCCACACTACATGTCTAGTAACTACAGTGGTGGGATATATAACTACTGTCCTGGTCTCTTCATAGTAATTACAGTGGTGGGATATATAACTACTGTCCTGGTCTCTTCCACACTACATGTCTAGTAACTACAGTGGTAGGTTATATAACTACTGCTCTAACTAGCTGTTCTTACTTACCACTCTTTCTTTAGTGTACCTGCTCAGTTTAATTAACTAACGAGGTGCAGGTAAAGATCCGTGTGTTCTTGTCTTTTTAGTACATACTTGTAAAATAGAAGCGTGGTAAGTCCTATGTACTGTCACTACCTAGTGGTTCTATAGCTTCCCTAGAAGAAGGTTGTTTATCAATGTGTTGTTGTTCAGGCTGAGCGTGTGATGGAGAAGGAACTCAACAGTCAAGACACAAAACAACCACAGTGTTACGGTCGTCCTCCTCTTCATCTGAAGAGGAGAGGCGAGATGGATCGGAGGACCAAAATGCGGCGTGGTATGTGTTCATCATTCATTTTAATACAGAAAACGCTAAACGCTGAAACACTGAAACACTGAAACACTGAAACACTGAAACACTATACAAAAACAATAAACGAAATAACAACCGTGAAGCTAAATGCAAACTGTGCTGAAACAAGCCATCAACATAGACAATCACCCACAAATACACAGTGCAACCCAGGCTACCTAAGTATGATTCTCAATCAGAGACAACTAATGACACCTGCCTCTGATTGAGAACCATACTAGGCCGAAACATAGAAATCCCCAAATCATAGAAAATCAAACACAGACTGTCCACCCCAACTCACGCCCTGACCATACTAACTAAATACAAAACAAAGGAAATAAAGGTCAGAACGTGACACACAGTCTGTTTGTCTTATTAAACGTATTGAATGTATTGATCAAAGTATTGATGATTGGTCCTCGATCACCTACATGACAGTACAGCAGACGTTCACACATACACATCAACAACTGTCTCAAATAGCACACTAGTTCCTTTTACAGTACACTACTGTTGACCTGAGTCACATAGAGCTCTGTCATAAAGTTGTGCCCTACATAGGGAATAGGGTACCATTTGAGAGTTGACCAAACATCAAAGTATCTTAGTGGTAACAGGGCTGCAGGGTGAAGAGGTGAGAAGGAACACAGAACAGAACACAGACTGCTGAAGGACCGGGCTGCTTCAGAACAGAATGCAGACTGCTGAAGGACCCGGCTGCTTCAGAACAGAATGCAGACTGCTGAAGGACCGGGCTGCTTCAGAACAGAATGCAGACTGCTGAAGGACCCGGCTGCTTCAGAACAGAACGCAGACTGCTGAAGGACCAGGCTGCTTCAGAACAGAACACAGACTGCTGAAGGACCGGCTGCTTCAGAACAGAACGCAGACTGCTGAAGGACCAGGCTGCTTCAGAACAGAATGCAGACTGCTGAAGGACCAGGCTGCTTCAGAACAGAACACAGACTGCTGAAGGACCAGGCTGCTTCAGAACAGAACACAGACTGCTGAAGGACCGGGCTGCTTCAGAACAGAACACAGACTGCTGAGACACCGGCAGTCCAACTTCTAACAGATACCTACTTTTTGAAGAGAAAAGCAAAGGAGGGATCGAGGAAAGGAAGAAGGGATTGAGGGAAGGAAGGAGGGGATCGATGGAAGGAGAGAAGGATGGAAGAAAGAAAGAAAGGAGAGATGGAGGGAAGGAAGAAAGGAGGGATGGATGGATGGAAGGAGAGATGGAGGGAAGGAAGGATGGAAGAAAGGAGAGATGGAGGGAAGGAAGGAAGGATGGAAGAAAGGAGAGATGGAGGGAAGGAAGGAAGGATGGAAGAAAGGAGAGATGGAGGGAAGGAAGAAGGGATGAGGGATGAGCGATGGAGGGAAGGTAGGAAGGAAGGAAGGAAGGAAGGAAGGATGGAAGGAAGGAAGGAAGGAAGGAAGGAAGGAAGGAAGGAAGGAAGGAAGGAAGGATGGATGGATGGAGGGAAGGAAGGAAGGAAGGAAGGAGGGATGGAAGAAAGGAGGGATGGAGGGAAGGAAGGAAGAAAGGAGAGATGGAGGAAGGAAGGAAGGAAGGAAGGAAGGAAGGAAGGAAGGAAGGAAGGAAGGAAGGAAGGAAGGAAGGAAGGAAGGAAGGAAGAAGGAAGGAAGGAAGGAAGGAAGGAAGGAAGGAGGGAAGGAAGGAAGGATGGATGGAAGAAAGGAGAGATGGAGGGAAGGAAGGAAGGAAGGATGGAAGAAAGGAGAGATGGAGGGAAGGAAGGAAGGAAGGAAGGAAGGAAGGAAGGAAGGAAGGAAGGAAGGAAGGAAGGAAGGAAGGAAGGAAGGAAGGAAGGAAGGAAAGAAGGGATGAAGGATGAGGGATGAGCGATGAAGGGAAGGAAGGAAGGATGGTTGATGACTGGCCTTCACATGATAAGTCCCATGTATTCCTCTGTGTGTGTGATGTCGTGAATGGCACCCTATTCAATACCTAGTGCATTATACTATGGGAGGGAGGGAGGGAGGGAGGGAGGGAGGGAGGGAGGGAGGGAGGGAGGGAGGGAGGGATGAGAAGAAGAGAGGGAGGGTTGAGGGATGAGAAGAAGAGAGGGAGGGTTGAGGGAGGAGAAGAAGAGAGGGAGGGGTGAGGGAGGAGATGAAGAGAGGGAGGTTGAGGGAGGAGAAGAAGAGAGGGAGGGGTGAGGGAGGAGATGAAGAGAGGGAGGGTTGAGGGAGGAGAAGAAGAGAGGGAGGTGTGAGGGAGGAGAAGAAGAGAGGGAGGGTTGGGGGAGGAGATGAAGAAAGGGAGGGAGGAGGGAGGAGAAGAAGAGAGGGAGGGGTGAGGAAGGAGAAGGCAACAACAGCAGCAAGTTCCCCAATATCATTGTTTTCAGTGGGGCTCTGTGTGTGTGTGTGTGTGTGTGTGTGTGTGTGTGTGTGTGTGTGTGTGTGTGTGTGTGTGTGTGTGTGTGTGTGTGTGTGTGTGTGTGTGTGCTGGACCCCAGAGGTCTAGTTGTCCACTGTGGGAATCTTGCACACGAAGGGAAAGGCTTTGTCACAGCTGTTATCATTCCAGGACCTCAGTGCTGTCAGAAACACACACACACACACACACACACACACACAGCGCTGTTAGAGACAAAAACAACACTACATTGACTGACTGACTGACTGACTCACCAGCTACGGACGTGTGTGTGTGTGTGTTAATGTGTGTGTGTGTGTGTGTGACTCATTACACAGGTGTCTGTTCTGGCACCCAGTTGTCCTAATGATGCACACAGTTTATTACCCAACAAGGGAGACCTGAGAGTGATTCAGCCTCAACTGGTTATAGATGCCTGGTATAACAGCAAGGCCTGATGGGGGTTCTGGCATAAAGGCCCTGAAATAGCCAGGCCTGTTTCTCTGAGTTTCTTTACTAGTGTGTGTCCCCACTATAAATATGATTGAACGTGTGTGTGTGTGTGTGTGTGTGTGTGTGTGTGTGTGTGTGTGTGTGTGTGTGTGTGTGTGTGTGTGTGTGTGTGTGTGTGTGTGTGTGTGTGTGTGTGTGTGTGTGTGTGTGTGTGTGTGTGTGTGTGTGTGTGTGTGAGTGTGATCAGCAGGGACACATACTTGGACAGAAACCCAGAGAAACACATCCGAAACAACCAATTAAGAACCTTTAGGTCGTCCCCTGGCTCAATCATGAACCTGTAGGTCATCCCCTGGCTCAATCATGAACCTGTAGGTCATCCCCTGGCTCAATCATGAACCTTTAGATCATCCCCAGGCTCAATCATGAACCTGTAGGTCATCCCCAGGCTCA
Source organism: Oncorhynchus kisutch (assembly GCF_002021735.2). NCBI lineage: Eukaryota > Metazoa > Chordata > Actinopteri > Salmoniformes > Salmonidae > Oncorhynchus > Oncorhynchus kisutch. The sequence continues at coordinate 14,670,162 of NW_022261983.1, forward strand.
ATCATGAACCTTTAGATCGTCCCTTACCTCAGTCATGTTTTATTGGGTAATACACTGTGTGTATGCATTATTGACTGCCTGTGTGTGTGTATGCATTATTGACTGCCTGTGTGTGTTTATGCATGATTGACTGCCTGTGTGTGTATGCATTATTGACTGCCTGTGTGTGTGTATGCATTATTGACTGCCTGTGTGTGTGTATGCTTATTGACTGCCTGTGTGTTTATGCTTATTGACTGCCTGTGTTGTGTGTGTTTATGCTTATTGACTGCCTGTGTGTGTTTATGCTTATTGACTGCCTGTGTGTGTTTATGCTTATTGACTGCCTGTGTGTGTTATGCTTATTGACTGCCTGTGTGTGTTTATGCTTATTGACTGCCTGTTTGTGTTTATGCTTATTGACTGCCTGTGTGTGTGTTTATGCTTATTGACTGCCTGTGTGTGTTTATGCTTATTGACTGCCTGTGTGTTTATGCTTATTGACTGCCTGTGTGTGTGTCTCACCGCTGTTCTGCCTGTACCAGATCTCGACACAGTCTTCCTCTTCGGGGATGCGGTGTATGCCGTCGTCAGGCTGGTTGCCATCCCAGTAGCTGTATCCATAGTTACTGCCGTCGGTCCACTCCAGAGTGCCCTCCTACAGTCAGGAATAGTATGACATGGTACATGTAACAACCTGGGCAGACTGCTTTAATGAAAAGGGAAGTTTAGCTAAAACCTCAAACTGACCGTTACCTAAACTCTGACTCTGACTCTCAACTGGGACCTCATTTTAGCCCCGTTTGGAAAGTTAATAAGAGGTTTGCACGTCAGATATGTCCTGTTAGCTGTTTCCCATGAGAGTTGTACTAGTAGTTACAAACACCACTGATCTGGGGACAGCTTAGTGTTTTACAACCCTAACGGTTAAGGTTAGGATAGGGGGAAGTGTAAACTGATCCTAGATCTATTCATAAAGAGGGAACTTATACCCCTGGTCCAATAAAAAACCACTAGTGAGTTCCGGCAACAGATATACTGGATCACATCAGTGATAATCAACACCAACCCTGGCTAAACCAAACAAACCTGGGCTGCATTATTACCTTTATTTAACCAAGAACAAATTCTTATTTACAATGGAGGCCTAGGAACAGTGGGATAACTGCCTGTTCAGCTCGGGGATTTGAACTAGCAACCTTCCAGTTACTAGTCCAACGCTCTAACCACTAGGCTACCCTGCCGCCCCATTAGTGATAATCAACACCAACCCTGGCTGAACCAAACAAACCTGGGGCTGCATCCTAACATTATTACCTTTATTTAAGCTAGGCAAGTCAGTTAAGACCCAACGCTCTAACCACTAGGCTAACCTGCCGCCCCATTAGTGATAATCAACACCAACCCTGGCTAAACCAAACAAACCTGGGGTTCGATCCTAAATGGCTTCCTGTTCCCTTCGTAGTGCATTACATTTGACCAGAGACTAGCTCTCCTCTGATCAACAGTAGACTACTATAGGAATAAGGGGTGCCATTTGGGACGTAGGCCCAGTCTAGGTTCTCTATCTCTGGAGGTGATGGCTTGGTGACTCTGTAGTGGGTTTACCAGCAGTGTGTTAATGAACCAGCCTTTCAGTTCTAGAGTGAAATATCTACGTCAGACTGGCTTCCTATAGAGCTGGACTGACAGGCTCCTGTTGCTTTCAGTTCTAGAGTGAAATATCTACGTCAGACTGGCTTCCTATAGAGCTGGACTGACAGGCTCCTGTTGTTTTCAGTTCTAGAGTGAAATATCTACGTCAGACTGGCTTCCTATAGAGCTGGACTGACAGGCTCCTGTTGCTTTCAGTTCTAGAGCGAAATATCTACGTCAGACTGGCTTCCTATAGAGCTGGACTGACAGGCTCCTGTTGCTTTCAGTTCTAGAGTGAAATATCTACGTCAGACTGGCTTCCTATAGAGCTGGACTGACAGGCTCCTGTTGCTTTCAGTTCTAGAGTGAAATATCTACGTCAGACTGGCTTCCTATAGAGCTGGACTGACAGGCTCCTGTTGCTTTCAGTTCTAGAGTGAAATATCTACGTCAGACTGGCTTCCTATAGAGCTGGACTGACAGGCTCCTGTTGCTTTCAGTTCTAGAGTGAAATATCTACGTCAGACTGGCTATAGAGCTGAACTGACAGGCTCCTGTTGGATTCATTTTGTTTTTATTTGACCGTTATTTATACAGGTTTTTCTCATTGAGACAACATCTCTTTTCCAAGAGAGACCTGGTCCAATAGCAGCAGAGGGAACAACATTTCAGACAAAACAACTTACATACTATAACACAACATTAAATAAAACTATAGACACACATACAGTGCAACAAAAACATTTTACGTTAAAAAACATGAAAGTCTTGACTAAAAACAGCTGTCCTAAAAACAATTACACTCTTCTATAATATATACATCGATCAAGTGTTTAAACTCCACCGACGAAACTAGATCATCAAATTTCAAAATGTTCAGGAGAGAATTCCAGGTCCACGGAGCTAAGTAACTAAAACTATTTCTACCATGACCTGTTCTAGTTGTTGGTACTGTTAGAAGTAAACCCTCTGGGATCTATTAGCATATCCAGCAAACTGGGAACGTTCCTAGAACATTAGCTTAGATTTCCATTCATTTCTAGTTGGGGTTTTATCTAACATTAGGATTATAACGTCCCAAAAACATTAAAATAATTATTCAGAAAACTATTTGAACTGAAATCTCATTGGAATGTTCGAACGTTCACTAAAACGTTATACACAACATCTGTAACAATCACCACAGAAGAAATCCCCAAACGTTCTCATGAGGTTTCCAGATGATGTAACAATCACCAAAGAAGAATTCCCCAAACGTTCTCATGAGGTTTCCAGATGATGTAACAATCACCACAGAAGAATTCCCCAAACGTCCTCATGAGGTTTCCAGATGATGTAACAATCACCACAGAAGAATTCCCCAAATGTTCTCATGAGGTTTCCAGATGATGTAACAATCACCACAGAAGAATTCCTCAAACGTTCTCATGAGGTCTCCAGATGATGTAACAATCACCACAGAAGAATTCCCCAAATGTTCTCATGAGGTTTCCAGATGATGTAACAATCACCACAGAAGAATTCCCCAAATGTTCTCATGAGGTTTCCAGATGATGTAACAATCACCACAGAAGAATTCCCCAAACGTTCTCATGAGGTTTCCAGATGATGTAACAATCACCACAGAAGAATTCCCCAAACGTTCTCATGAGGTCTCCAGATGATGTAATAATGTTTTTAGAACACACTGCCACAACACAAATGTGAGTGGGAACGTTCTGGAAACATCTGACAAACGTTTTACCAAGCTATTTTACCAAGAAGGAGAGTGATGGAGTGCTGCATCAGATGACCTGGCCTCCACAATCACCTGACCTCAACCCAATTGAGATGGTTTGGGATGAGTTGGACTGCAGAGTGAAGGAAAAGCAGCCAACAAGTGCTCAGCATATGTGTGAACTCCTTCAAGAGTCTGGGAAAATCATTCCAGATGAAGCTGGTTGAGAGAATGCCAAGAGTGTGAAAAGCTGTCATCAAGGCAAAGGGTGGCTACTTTGAAGAATCTAAAATCTAAACTCAGTTTTGATTTGTTTAACACTATATTGGTTACTACATGATTCCATATGTGTTATTTCATAGTTTTAATGTCTTCACTAATATTCTACAATGTAGAAAACAGTAAAAAAATAAAGAAAAACCCTTGAATGAGTCGGTGTGTCCAAACGTTTAACTGGTACCATAAATCCTAGTTGGAAGATTCTTTGTATTACATCTGAGGAGACATCTGCAGAGATTGAATTCACGATAACTGCTGCAGATGTCAACCCCCAGAGTACATTGCCTTAAAAAGACAAGTACAGTGTGTTTGTTGACAACATATGAGGTAGTGATTATCCAGGCAGTGGTGCTTAATAGGGTTTCTGGAAAACTACCCAGAAGACTCCGGGAATTGGGAGGGAATTCTGGGAAAGATCCTGGAATGTTTGAACCCTCAGTGCTTACCTGTCTCCTGTCGTGAAGGCCGATCCATATGTCTGTTGGTATCCCTGGGATACGGCTGTTGACGAGATCGTAGACGAACACATTCTCCTCCCAGCTGAGAACTCAGACAAGGGATGGTTAGAGTTAGAGAGAGGTGTCTGTGTGTGTGTGTGTGTGTGTGTGTGTGTGTGTGTGTGTGTGTGTGTGTGTGTGTGTGTGTGTGTGTGTGTGTGTGTGTGTGTGTGTGTGTGTGTGTGTGTGTGTGTGTGTGTGTGTGTGTGTGTGTGTGTGTGTGTGTGCGGTTTGTATGTGTGTGTGTGTGTGTGTGTGTGCGGTGTGTGTGTGTGCGTGTGTGTGTGTGCGTGCGTGTGTGTGTATCCTCTCACCTGTAGTGTGGCAGTGTGTGGACCTTTGTGTGTGTATATGGACAGGTATCCCTCTCACCTGTGTACGGAGGTGAGTTTGGCAGACTTGAGACCGTTGGAGAATTCAGCACAGTACAGGTCAGCCTCGGCCCAGGTACGGTTCAGAGGGAAAAAACGGTAGCAGTGACCTTCGAACTCAGTCCAGAACAATGGACAGGTGACGGGAAGGCCTGGTTCTGGCAACTGTAGGGGGAAGGCTGGGGGAGGGGAGGGGAAGGGAAGGAGGGGAGGGGAAGAGGAGAGGAGAGGGAAGGGAAGGGAAGGGAGGGGAGGGGAGGGGAGGGGAGGGAAGGGAAGGGAAGGGAAGGGAAGGGAAGGGAAGGGAAGGGAAGGGAAGGGAAGGGAAGGGAAGGGAAGGGAAGGGAAGGGAAGGGAAGGGAAGGGAAGGGAAGGGAAGGGAAGGGAAGGGAAGGGAAGGGAAGGGAAGGGAAGAGAGCGGGGAGTCAGAAGATGGGAAGAGGAGAGAGGCGAGAGAGGGGGAGGTAAGCGAGAGCGGGGGAGAATAGAGAATGAAAGAGAATAGGTTACACTGCTCTTAAGTAATTGTGAATACTCCGTTGTCCTTGTCATGTTCATTATCAAGTTAGACTGCAGCAATCCTATCCCAAAGTTTACAGAAGTATTTTCCAAAAGTTTTCTATATTCTGAAGTGATAACCTCATCATTCTGAAGTGATAACCTCATCATTCTGAAGTGATAACCTCATCATTCTGAAGTGATAACCTCATCATTCTGAAGTGATAACCTCATCATTCTGAAGTGATAACCTCATCATTCTGAAGTGATAACCTCATCACTCTGAAGTGATAACCTCATCACTCTGAAGTGATAACCTCAGCATTCTGAAGTGATAACCTCATCATTCTGAAGTGATAACCTCATCATTCTGAAGTGATAACCTCATCACTCTGAAGTGATAACCTCGTCATTCTGAAGTGATAACCTCGTCATTCTGAAGTGATAACCTCATCATTCTGAAGTGATAACCTCATCATTCTGAAGTGATAACCTCATCATTCTGAAGTGATAACCTCATCATTCTGAAGTGATAACCTCATCATTCTGAAGTGATAACCTCATCATTCTGAAGTGATAACCTCATCATTCTGAAGTGATAACCTCATCATTCTGAAGTGATAACCTCATCACTCTGAAGTGATAACCTCATCATTCTGAAGTGATAACCTCATCATTCTGAAGTGATAACCTCATCACTCTGAAGTGATAACCTCATCACTCTGAAGTGATAACCTCATCACTCTGAAGTGATAACCTCATCACTCTGAAGTGATAACCTCATCATTCTGAAGTGATAACCTCATCACTCTGAAGTGATAACCTCATCATTCTGAAGTGATAACCTCATCACTCTGAAGTGATAACCTCATCACTCTGAAGTGATAACCTCGGCATTCTGAAGTGATAACCTCATCATTCTGAAGTGATAACCTCATCACTCTGAAGTGATAACCTCAGCATTCAGAAGTGATAACCTCATCATTCTGAAGTGATAACCTCATCACTCTGAAGTGATAACCTCATCATTCTGAAGTGATAACCGCATCACTCTGAAGTGATAACCTCATCATTCTGAAGTGATAACCTCATCATTCTGAAGTGATAACCTCATCATTCTGAAGTGATAACCTCATCACTCTGAAGTGATAACCTCATCATTCTGAAGTGATAACCTCATCACTCTGAAGTGATAACCTCATCACTCTGAAGTGATAACCTCAGCATTCTGAAGTGATAACCTCATCACTCTGAAGTGATAACCTCATCATTCTGAAGTGATAACCTCATCATTCTGAAGTGATAACCTCATCATTCTGAAGTGATAACCTCATCATTCTGAAGTGATAACCTCATCATTCTGAAGTGATAACCTCATCATTGTAGGCTATGTGTTTTATATGTATGTATTTCAGACCTTTCAGACTAATAATGTTCTGTCCTCTGTCATGTTTCAGGAGGACCCCAGGAAGAGCAGCTGATGCTTTTGCAGCAGCTAATGGGGATCCTATTAAATACTGATAATAATATTGATAATAATGACTTTGATAATGACTTTGATAATGACTTTGATAATGACTTTGATAATGACTTTGATAATGACTTTGATAATAATATTGTCACGTGTTTATGCACTTACCCAAAGCTAGACTATCAGTCACTCTGTATCCTTTCACCAAGACTATCAGTCACTCTGTATCACTTCACCAAGACTATCAGTCACTCTGTATCCTTTCACCTAGACTTTCAGTCACTCTGTATCCCTTCACCAAGACTATCAGTCACTCTGTATCACTTCACCAAGACTATCAGTCACTCTGTATCCTTTCACCTAGACTTTCAGTCACTCTGTATCCCTTCACCTAGACTATCAGTCACTCTGTATCCTTTCACCTAGACTTTCAGTCACTCTGTATCCTTTCACCTAGACTTTCAGTCACTCTGTATCCCTTCACCTAGACTATCAGTCACTCTGTATCCTTTCACCTAGACTTTCAGTCACTCTGTATCCCTTCACCTAGACTATCAGTCACTCTGTATCCTTTCACCTAGACTTTCAGTCACTCTGTATCCCTTCACCTAGACTATCAGTCACTCTGTATCACTTCACCAAGACTATCAGTCACTCTGTATCCCTTCACCTAGACTTTCAGTCACTCTGTATCACTTCACCAAGAGTTTCAGTCACTCTGTATCACTTCATCAAGACTTTCAGTCACTCTGTATCACTTCACCAAAGGTAGACTATCAGTCACTCTGTATCCCTTCACCAAGACTATCAGTCACTCTGTATCCCTTCACCAAAGGTAGACTATCAGTCACTCTGTATCCCTTCACCTAGACTTTCAGTCACTCTGTATCCCTTCACCAAAGGCAGACTATCAGTCACTCTGTATCCCTTCACCAAAGGTAGACTATCAGTCACTCTGTATCCCTTCACCTAGACTTTCAGTCACTTTGTATCCCTTCACCAAAGGCAGACTATCAGTCACTCTGTATCCCTTCACCAAAGGTAGACTATCAGTCACTCTGTATCCCTTCACCAAAGGCAGACTATCAGTCACTCTGTATCCCTTCACCAAAGGTAGACTTTCAGTCACTCTGTATCCCTTCACCTAGACTTTCAGTCACTTTGTATCCCTTCACCAAAGGTAGACTTTCAGTCACTTTGTATCCTTTCACCAAAGGTAGACTATCAGTCACTCTGTATCCCTTCACCAAAGGTAGACTATCAGTCACTCTGTATCCCTTCACCTAGACTTTCAGTCACTTTGTATCCCTTCACCAAAGGCAGACTATCAGTCACTCTGTATCCCTTCACCAAAGGTAGACTATCAGTCACTCTGTATCCCTTCACCAAAGGTAGACTATCAGTCACTCTGTATCCCTTCACCAAGACTATCAGTCACTCTGTATCCCTTCACCAAGACTATCAGTCACTGTATCCCTTCACCAAAGGTAGACTATCAGTCACTCTGTATCCCTTCACCTAGACTTTCAGTCACTTTGTATCCCTTCACCTAGACTTTCAGTCACTCTGTATCCCTTCACCTAGACTTTCAGTCACTCTGTATCCCTTCACCAAGACTTTCAGTCACACTGTATCCCTTCACCAAGACTTTCAGTCACTCTGTATCACTTCACGAAGACTTTCAGTCACTCTGTATCCCTTCACCAAGACTTTCAGTCACTCTGTATCCCTTCACCAAGACTATCAGTCACTCTGTATCCCTTCACCAAAGGTAGACTATCAGTCACTCTGTATCCCTTCACCTAGACTTTCAGTCACTTTGTATCCCTTCACCTAGACTTTCAGTCACTCTGTATCCCTTCACCTAGACTTTCAGTCACTCTGTATCCCTTCACCAAGACTTTCAGTCACACTGTATCCCTTCACCAAGACTTTCAGTCACTCTGTATCACTTCACGAAGACTTTCAGTCACTCTGTATCCCTTCACCTAAGACTTTCAGTCACTCTGTATCCCTTCACCTAGACTTTCAGTCACTCTGTATCCCTTCACCTAGACTTTCAGTCACTCTGTATCCCTTCACCTAGACTTTCAGTCACTCTGTATCCCTTCACCAAGAGTTCCAGGTACTCTGTTACTGTATATGTTGAAAGAGGACAGGCTGCACTTCTCTTAACATGTTCAGACTAGGGCCTCACGTGTGGCGCAGGGGTCTAAGGCACCGCAGTGCTAGAGGCGTCACTACAGACCCGGGGTCGATCCCGGGCTGTATCACAACCGGCCGTGATCGGGAGTTTCATAGGGCGGCGCACAATTGGCACAGGGTCATCTGGGTTAATCATCTGGGTTAGTCATCTGGGTTAGTCATCTGGGTTAGTCATCTGGGTTAGCCATCTGGGTTAGTCATATGGGTTAATCATCTGGGTTAATCATCTGGGTTAATCAACTGGGTTCGTCATCTGGGTTAATCATCTGGGTTAGTCATCTGGGTTAATCATCTGGGTTAGTCATCTGGGTTAGTCATCTGGGTTAACTGACTAACTAACTGACTAACTAACTAACTAACTAACTAACTAACTAACTAACTAACTGACTGAGTAACTAACTGACTAACTAACTAACTGACTGACTAACTAACTAACTAACTAACTAACTGACTAACTGACTGACTAACTAACTAACTGACTAACTAACTAACTGACTAACTGACTGACTAACTAACTAACTGACTAACTGACTAACCAACTGACTAACTGACTAACTAACTAACTAACTGACTAACTGACTAACTAACTGACTAACTAACTAACTAACTAACTAACTAACTAACTGGCTAACTAACTGACTGACTAACTAACTAACTAACTGACTGACTAACTAACTAACTAACTAACTAACTAACTATCTAACTGGCTAACTGACTAACTAACTAACTGACTAACTAACTAACTAACTGACTAACTGACTAACTGACTGACTAACTAACTAACTAACTGACTAACTAACTGACTAACTAACTAACTGACTGACTAACTAACTGACTAACTGACTAACTAACTAACTGACTAACTAACTAACTAACTAACTAACTAACTAACTGACTAACTGACTAACTACTAACTAACTAACTGACTAACTGACTAACTAACTGACTAACTGACTAACTAACTAACTGACTAACTGATTAACTAACTGACTAACTGACTGACTAACTAACTAACTAACTGACTAACTAACTAACTGACTAACTAACTAACTGACTAACTAACTGACTAACTAACTGACTAACTGACTAACTAACTAACTGACTAACTAACTAACTAACTAACTGACTAACTGACTAACTGACTAACTAACTGACTAACTAACTAACTAACTAACTAACTAACTAACTAACTAACTGACTAACTAACTAACTAACTAACTAACTGATTAACTAACTAACTGACTAACTGACTAACTAACTAACTGACTAACTAACTAACTGACTAACTAACTAACTAACTAACTAACTGACTAACTAACTAACTAACTAACTAACTAACTGACTAACTAACTGACTAACTGACTAACTAACTAACTGACTAACTGACTAACTGACTAACTGACTAACTAACTAACTAACTGACTAACTAACTAACTGACTAACTAACTGATTAACTAACTGACTAACTAACTGACTAACTAACTGACTGACTGACTAACTAACTAACTAACTAACTAACTGACTAACTAACTAACTAACTAACTAACTAACTAACTAACTAACTAACTAACCAACTGACTAACTAAGTAACTAACTAACTAACTAACTAACTGACTAACTGACTAACTAACTAACTAACTGACTGACTAACTAACTAACTAACTAACTGACTAACTAACGAACTAACTAACTAACTGACTAACTAACTGACTAACTGACTAACTGACTAACTAACCGACTAACTAACTAACTAACTGACTAACTAACTAACTGACTAACTAACTAACTAACTAACTAACTAACTAACTGACTAACTAACTAACAAACTAACTGACTAACTGACTAACTAACTAACTGACTAACTGACTAACTAACTAACTGACTAACTGACTAACTAACTGACTAACTGACTAACTAACTAACTACCTGACTAACTAACTAACTAACTGACTAACTAACTAACTAACTAACTGACTAACTGACTAACTAACTAACGAACTAACTAACTAACTGACTAACTAACTGACTAACTAACTGACTAACTGACTAACTAACTAACTAACTAACTGACTAACTAACTGATTAACTAACTGACTAACTGACTGACTAACTAACTAACTAACTGACTAACTAACTAACTAACTAACTAACTAACTGACTAACTAAATAACTAACTAACTAACTGACTAACTAACTGACTAACTAACTGACTAACTGACTAACTAACTAACTAACTAACTAACTAACTAACTGACTAACTAACTGACTAACTAACTGACTAACTGACTAACTAACTGACTAACTGACTAACTAACTGACTAACTAACTAACTAACTAACTAACTAACTAACTGACTAACTAACTGACTAACTAACTAACTAACTGACTAACTAACTAACTGACCAACTGACTAACTGACTAACTAACTAACTAACTAACTGACTAACTAACTAACTAACTGACTGACTAACTGACTAACTGACTAACTAACTGACTAACTAACTAACTAACTAACTAACTGACTAACTAACTAACTAACTGACTAACTAGCTGACTAACTGGCTAACTAACTAACTAACTAACTAACTGATTAACTAACTAACTGACTAACTGACTAACTAACTAACTGACTAACTAACTAACTAACTGACTAACTGACTAACTAACTAACTAACTAACTGACTGACTAACTAACTAACTAACTAACTAACTGACTAACTAACTAACTAACTAACTAACTAACTGACTAACTGACTAACTAACTGACTAACTGACTAACTAACTAACTGACTAACTAACTAACTAACTAACTAACTAACTGACTGACTAACTGACTAACTAACTAACTACCTAACTGACTAACTAACTAACTAACCAACTAACTAACTAACTAACTAACTAACTGACTAACTAACTAACTAACTAACTAACTAACTAACTAACTAACTGACTAACTAACTGACTAACTAACTGACTAACTGACTAACTAACTAACTAACTGACTAACTAACTAACTGACTAACTGACTAACTGACTAACTAACTAACTAACTGACTAACTAACTAACTAACTAACTAACTACTAACTAACTGACTAACTAACTAACTAACTGACTAACTAACAAACTAACTGACTAACTGGCTAACTAACTAACTGACTAACTAACTGACTAACTGACTAACTGATTAACTAACTGACTAACTAACTGACTAACTAACTAACTAACTAACTGACTAACTAACTAACTAACTGACTAACTAACTAACTAACTAACTAACTAACTAACTAACTAACTAACTAACTACTAACTGACTAACTAACTGACTAACTAACTAACTGACTAACTAACTAACTAACTGACTAACTGACTAACTAACTGACTGACTAACTGACTAACTGACTAACTAACTGACTGACTAACTAACTAACTAAATAACTAACTAACTAACTGACTAACTAACTGACTAACTAACTAACTGACTAACTAACTGACTAACTGACTAACTAACTGACTAACTAACTGACTAACTGACTAACTAACTGACTAACTAACTAACTTACTAACTAACTAACCCAATGTGAGTGACTGTATATAGAGCATTGGAAGATGCTGTCACCTTTCACCTTCTAGGACACCAAAGACTACCAGGGATACATTGGGTTTATTATACTTCAGTTTGTTTTAATACATACTTTCTTTACACTTATCTTTCTTAAAACTGTATTGTTGGTTAAGGGCTTGTAAATAAGCATTTCACAATAAGGTCTACCTACACCTGTTGTATTCAGCATTTCACAATAAGGTCTACCTACACCTGTTGTATTCAGCATTTCACAATAAGGTCTACCTACACCTGTTGTTTTCAGCATTTCACAATAAGGTCTACCTACACCTGTTGTATTCAGCATTTCACAATAAGGTCTACCTACACCTGTTGTTTTCAGCATTTCACAATAAGGTCTACCTACACCTGTTGTATTCAGCATTTCACAATAAGGTCTACCTACACCTGTTGTATTCAGCATTTCACAATAAGGTCTACCTACACCTGTTGTAAATAAGCATTTCACAATAAGGTCTACCTACACCTGTTGTATTCAGCATTTCACAATAAGGTCTACCTACACCTGTTGTAAATAAGCATTTCACAATAAGGTCTACCTACACCTGTTGTAAATAAGCATTTCACAATAAGGTCTACCTACACCTGTTGTAAATAAGCATTTCACAATAAGGTCTACCTACACCTGTTGTAAATAAGCATTTCACAATAAGGTCTACCTACACCTGTTGTAAATAAGCATTTCACAATAAGGTATACCTACACCTGTTGTAAATAAGCATTTCACAATAAGGTCTACCTACACCTGTTGTATTCAGCGTTTCACAATAAGGTCTACCTACACCTGTTGTTTTCAGCATTTCACAATAAGGTCTACTACACCTGTTGTATTCAGCATTTCACAATAAGGTCTACTACACCTGTTGTATTCAGCATTTCACAATAAGGTCTACTACACCTGTTGTATTCAGCATTTCACAATAAGGTCTACTACACCTGTTGTATTCAGCATTTCACAATAAGGTCTACTACACCTGTTGTATTCAGCATTTCACAATAAGGTCTACCTACACCTGTTGTATTCAGCATTTCACAATAAGGTCTACCTAACCTGTTGTATTTGGCGCATGTGACAAATAAAATGTGATTTGATCTTCTTCAATGACTCTACCCAGACGAAGCACAACTTCCTCCCCCAAACGTTTGTTTACCGCCACAGCCGCCACACCTAAATAGTAGTACTCACCGTGTGTGATCTTGACGTTGGTGGAAGGGATGGTCCTCGCAGGACGAGCCCAGAGGAGCAGGGTCAGACACAACTCCCAGCAGAGCATCTTCCAACAGAAACACAGGAAGACAGGCAGAGAGAGAGAATCTAGATCCACTGACTCGGAATATGGGTGTGTGTTTGAGTGTGGATGTGTGTGTGTGGGTGTGTGGCTCTTCTTCTGTGTGATGAGAGGGGGGAAGTGCAATGTGTGTGTGTGTGTGTGTGTGTGTGTGTGTGTGTGTGTGTGTGTGTGTGTGTGTGTGTGTGTGTGTGTGTGTGTGTGTGTGTGTGTGTGTGTGTGTGTGTGTGTGTGTGTGTGTGTGAGTCAGTGCTGAGTAGTAGCTCTGGGAGATTAGATGATGTCTCTAAGTCTTGCTCAGGAAGAAATCAGTGTGTGTGTATGTGAGAGAGAGAGACAGAGAGAGAGAGAGAGAGGGCGGAGAGAGAGAGAGAGAGGGCGGAGAGAGAGAGAGAGAGAGAGGGCGAAGAGAGATAGAGAGAGAGAGACAGAGAGAGAGAGAGGGCAGAGAGAGAGAGAGAGAGAGAGAGAGGGTGGAGGGTTAATTTTATTGTTTATTTCACTTGTGTATATTATCTACTTCACTTGCTTTGGCAATGTTAACATATGTTTCCATGTCAATAAAGCCTCTTGAATTGAAAAATGCTCCCCAACCTCTTCTTGTTTTGCAAGGCTTCTCAGTCGATCACATTATTGGCTCTGCAAGGGAGAGAACGAAAGAACGACAGAGAGAAAACTAGAGAGGAGAAGGAGGAGAAAGACTCACACCCAAATACACACTGAAAGAGGAGAGAGACTCACACCCAAATACACACTGAAAGAGGAGAGAGACTCACACCCAAATACACACTGAAAGAGGAGAGAGACTCACACCCAAATACACACTGAAAGAGGAGAGAGACTCACACCCAAATACACACTGAAAGAGGAGAGAGAGACTCACACCCAAATACACACTGACTCACCCAAATACACACTGAAAGAGGAGGAGAGAGACTCACTCAAATACACATGTCCAACACTGAAGGGGGACAACTTTAACTCTCAACACTGAAATGGGAGAAGAATTGAACCCCAACACTGAAAGGAGAGAAGACTTTAACCCTCAACACTGAAAGGAGAGAAGACTTTAACCCCTCAACACTGAAAGGAGAGAAGAATATAACCCTCAACACTGAAAGGGGAGAAGACTTTAACCCTCAACACTGAAAGGGGAGAAGACTTTAACCCTCAACACTGAAAGGGGAGAAGACTTTAACCCTCAACACTGAAAGGAGAGAAGACTTTAACCCCAACACTGAAAGGAGAGAAGACTTTAACCCTCAACACTGAAAGGAGAGAAGACTTTAACCCTCAACACTGAAGGGGAGAAGACTTTAACCCTCAACACTGAAAGGGGAGAAGACTTTTAACCCTCAACACTGAAGGGGGAGAAGACTTTAACCCCAACACTGAAAGGGGAGAAGACTTTTAACCCTCAACACTGAAGGGGGAGAAGACTTTAACCTTTCATCAGATTATATAACATGTTACATCAGCCACGTCTCATCCAGATTATATAACATGTTACATCAGCCACGTCTCATCATAGTCTGACAGTTAGACCTGGATGTTAATCTATATATTGTAGCCCTGACAGTTAGACCTGGATATTAATCTATATATTGTAGCCCTGACAGTTAGACCTGGATGTTAATCTATATATTGTAGCCCTGACAGTTAGACCTGGATATTAATCTATATATTGTAGCCCTGACAGTTAGACCTGGATGTTAATCTATATATTGTAGCCCTGACAGTTAGACCTGGATGTTAATCTATATTTTGTAGCTTTAACAGTTAGACCTGGATATTAATCTATATATTGTAGCCCTGACAGATAGACCTGGATGTTGATCTATATATTGTAGCCCTGACAGTTAGACCTGGATGTTAATCTATATTTTGTAGCCCTGACAGTTAGACCTGGATGTTAATCTATATATTGTAGCCCTGACAGTTAGACCTGGATGTTAATCTATATATTGTAGCCCTGACAGTTAGACCTGGATATGAATCTATATATTGTAGCCCTGACAGTTAAACCTGGATGTTAATCTATATATTGTAGCCCTGACAGTTAGACCTGGATGTTAATCTATATTTTGTAGCTTTGACAGTTAGACCTGGATATAAATCTATATATTGTAGCCCTGACAGTTAGACCTGGATATTAATCTATATATTGTAGTCCTGACAGTTAGACCTGGATATTAATCTATATATTGTAGCCCTGACAGTTAGACCTGGATATAAATCTATATATTGTTGCCCTGACAGTTAGACCTGGATATTAATCTATATATTGTAGCCCTGACAGTTAGACCTGGATGTAAATCTATATATTGTAGCCCTGACAGTTAGACCTGGATGTTAATCTATATATTGTAGCCCTGACAGTTAGACCTGGATATAAATCTATATATTGTAGCCCTGACAGTTAGACCTGGATATAAATCTATATATTGTAGCCCTGACAGTTAGACCTGGATATAAATCTATATATTGTAGCCCTGACAGTTAGACCTGGATGTTAATCTATATATTGTAGCCCTGACAGTTAGACCTCAAATATCTGAATACTCACTTTGAAAGGTATATGAAAGGTCTATGAAAGGTATATGAAAGGTATATGAAAGGTATATGAAAGGTATATGAAAGTAATTGAGATATTTGAAGCCAGGTCTGCTATGTCGTTCCACTGTGTGTGACATTACGTTAGGAACTTTGAACTAACAGAGGACTCTCAGAGGTTTACTGTGGTCAGTGGAGTTTACTGGATAACACACACACACACACACACGCGCACATGCACACACACACACACACACACACACACACACACAAATGCACACACACACACACACAAATGCACACACACACACACACACACACACACACACACACACACACACACACACACACACACACACACACACACACACACACACAAATGCACACACACACACACACACACACAGATAGTGGGGATCCTGTGTGGAAACCTGCTGTAGATAAAGGAGACACACAGAGCAGACCATCTCTCAAATTAACTTAAAGGGTTAGTTCACCCAAATTACTAAATTAGACTGCTTACAGAGTAAGGAAACCAAAACCTAATTTAGTAATGTGGGTGAACTATCCCTTTACCTATTTAGAGAGCCCATAGACCTAGACATAGACATACCATAACAGGAGGTGACGTGAGACAAGACAGAGAAGCTGTCATACATCTCAAACACAGAGCTCAAATCTATAATGAGACTATATATATTCCATATTTTCTATATAGCATCTACACTGATTATACCAAACATGAAGAACACCTTCCTAATATTGAGTTGCACCCCCTTTTGCCCTCAGAACAGCCTCAATTCGTCGAGGTTTGGACTCTACAAGGTGTTGAAAGTGTTCCACAGGGATGCTGGCCCATGTTGACTCTACAAGGTGTTGAAAGTGTTCCACAGGGATGCTGGCCCATGTTGACTCCACAAGGTGTTGAAAGGGTTCCACAGGGATGCTGGCCCATCTTGACACAAACCGGTGCCCCTGGCACCTACTACCATACCCCGTTCAAAGGCACTTCAATATGTTGTCTTGCCCATTCACCCTCTGAGTGGCAACACCTACACATGTCTCAATTGTCTCAAGGCTTAAAAATCCTTCTTTAACCAGGTCTCCTGATCTGATCACCACAGTGTTTCTGGATCAGGGGATCATGGCATAGTTCTTCTCAGCCCCATGACCCCTTAAGCTGGGTACAGAGGGAGGAATGTGCCCTACTGGCTCCAGACATCTATGGTGCCTTCAGACCAGGAGACTGTCTGGGACGAAGCAGCAGTTAAGTGTGTGTGTGTGTGTGTGTGTGTGTGTGTGTGTGTGTGTGTGTGTGTGTGTGTGTGTGTGTGTGTGTGTGTGTGTGTGTGTGTGTGTGTGTGTGTGTGTGTGTGTGTGTGTGTGTGTGTGTGTGTGTGTGTGTGTGTTGGAGAGCATGGTGTGCTGAAAATCGATAGTGGCAGAGGGGTAGAATTCCTCAGGTCAGGGAGGGTAAAGAGGAAAGGAGTCAAAGGTCAAATCCATAGGAGTCAGGCTGGAGTGTCCTAGAAACAGCATCATTAGAGGACATTCTATGTTCTATAGAAAAATACCTGGCTAATAACTAGGATCTAGCCTGATCTGAGATCTGTACCGATTATATAGATCTGACACCAGCAGGCCAATAAATAGGACCTAGCCTGATCTGAGATCTGTACAGATTATATAGATCTGACACCAGCAGGCTAATAAATAGGACCTAGCCTGATCTGAGATCTGTACAGATTATATAGCTCTCCAAACTAGACCAGCAGGCTAATAACTAGGATAACTTGTGTTTGTGTGTGTGTGTGTGTGAGAGAGAGAAAGAGAGCGAGAGAGACAGACAGACAGACAGACACAGCCCTCGTCATCTTGCACAGTGATCTCCACATTATAAGACTGGCCCTCTCCTTGACAGCATGTTATTCTGTTCTGATGTTCTGATTATACCTGGCCCCCTCATGACTGTGTGTGTGTGTATAGGTGGGTGGGTGGATGGACCTGTGACCCAGATAATCCCAGATTGAAGGGTGGAGCAGGAATGGATATTTTCAGGGTGTGTGAGTGAGTGAGTGAGTGAGTGCGTAATCAGTGTGTGTGTGAGGGAGTGCGTAATCAGTGTGTGGTGTTTTCCAGAGACTACCTCACAGGGTGGATCCCTGTTCCGTGGCCGTGTACCAAATGGCACGCTAATTCCCTACATAGTGCACTACTTTTGACCAGAGCCCTATGGGTAGTGCACTACTTTTGACCAGAGCCCTATGGGTAGTGCACTACTTTTGACCAGAGCCCTATGGGTAGTGCACTACTTTTGACCAGAGCCCTATCGGTAGTGCACTACTTTTGACCAGAGCCCTATGGGTAGTGCACTACTTTAGACCAGAGCCCTATGGGTAGTGCACTACTTTTGACCAGAGCCCTATGGGTAGTGCACTACTTTTGACCAGAGCGCTATGGGTAGTGCACTACTTTTGACCAGAGCCCTATGGTAGTGCACTACTTTAGACCAGAGCCCTATGGGTAGTGCACTACTTTTGACCAGAGCCCTATGGGTAGTGCACTACTTTTGACCAGAGCCCTATGGGTAGTGCACTACTTTAGACCAGAGCCCTATGGGTAGTGCACTACTTTAGACCAGAGCCCTATGGGTAGTGCACTACTTTAGACCAGAGCCCTATGGGAAGTGCACTACTTTAGACCAGAGCCCTATGGGAAGTGCACTACTTTAGACCAGAGCCCTATGGGAAGTGCACTACTTTAGACCAGAGCCCTATGGGTAGAGCACTATATAAGGAATAGGGCTCCATCTGGGATACGGACCCTGTTAGGATGATGACGATGATGCCGAGGCTTCCAAATATGCCAGTCTTACTGGCACTGTTCTGGTGGAATCTGGGATTGATTTGAAGTCCAATCTAAGGACTACGGACCGAATTAAAATCAAATCAAATTTTAACTGTCAAATACAAACATTTAGCAGATGTTGTTGATGAGGGTGTAGCGAAATGCTTTGTGTTCCTAACTCCAACAGTGCAGTCATATCGAACAGTTCACCACAATACACACACATCGAAAAGTAAAATAATGGAATTAAGAAATGTATATATATCAGGACGAGCAATATCAGAGTGGCCTTGACTAAAATACAGGAAAATAGAATACAGTATTTACATATGAAATGAGTAAATACAAATAAATAATATGATAATGTCAGAAGATGGACAAGAATACATGCTTAACTCACTGGCTTCAGTTGAACAGATGGATAGACTGGACATATACCATTACAGGATACTGATGGGTCATCTTTAGACTGGACATATACCATTACAGGATACTGATGGGTCATCTTTAGACTGGACATATACCATTACAGGATACTGATGGGTCATCTTTAGACTGGACATATACCATTACAGGATACTGATGGGTCATCTTTAGACTGGACATATACCATTACAGGATACTGATGGGTCATCTTTAGACTGGACATATACCATTACAGGATACTGATGGGTCATCTTTAGACTGGACATATACCATTACAGGATACTGATGGGTCATCTTTAGACTGGACATATGCCATTACAGGATACTGATGGGTCATCTTTAGACTGGACATATACCATTACAGGATAATGATGGGTCATCTTTAGACTGGACATATACCATTACAGGATACTGATGGGTCATCTTTAGACTGGACATATGCCATTACAGGATACTGATGGGTCATCTTTAGACTGGACATATACCATTACAGGATACTGATGGGTCATCTTTAGACTGGACATATACCATTACAGGATACTGATGGGTCATCTTTAGACTGGACATATACCATTACAGGATACTGATGGGTCATCTTTAGACTGGACATATACCATTACAGGATACTGATGGGTCATCTTTAGACTGGACAAATACCATTACAGGATAATGATGGGTCATCTTTAGACTGGACATATGCCATTACAGGATACTGATGGGTCATCTTTAGACTGGACATATACCATTACAGGATACTGATGGGTCATCTTTAGACTGGACATATACCATTACAGGATACTGATGGGTCATCTTTAGACTGGACATATACCATTACAGGATAATGATGGGTCATCTTTAGACTGGACATATACCATTACAGGATACTGATGGGTCATCTTTAGACTGGACATATACCATTACAGGATAATGATGGGTCATCTTTAGACTGGACATATACCATTACAGGATAATTATGGGTCATCTTTAGACTGGACATATACCATTACAGGATACTGATGGGTCATCTTTAGACTGGACATATACCATTACAGGATACTGATGGGTCATCTTTAGACTGGACATATACCATTACAGGATACTGATGGGTCATCTTTAGACTGGACATATACCATTACAGGATACTGATGGGTCATCTTTAGACTGGACATATACCATTACAGGATACTGATGGGTCATCTTTAGACTGGACATATACCATTACAGGATAATGATGGGTCATCTTTAGACTGGACATATGCCATTACAGGATACTGATGGGTCATCTTTAGACTGGACATATACCATTACAGGATACTGATGGGTCATCTTTAGACTGGACATATGCCATTACAGGATAATTATGGGTCATCTTTAGACTGGACATATGCCATTACAGGATACTGATGGGTCATCTTTAGACTGGACATATGCCATTACAGGATAATTATGGGTCATCTTTAGACTGGACATATGCCATTACAGGATACTGATGGGTCATCTTTAGACTGGACATATGCCATTACAGGATAATTATGGGTCATCTTTAGACTGGACATATACCATTACAGGATACTGATGGGTCATCTTTAGACTGGACATATACCATTACAGGATAATGATGGGTCATCTTTAGACTGGACATATACCATTACAGGATAATTATGGGTCATCTTTAGACTGGACATATACCATTACAGGATACTGATGGGTCATCTTTAGACTGGACATATACCATTACAGGATAATTATGGGTCATCTTTAGACTGGACATATGCCATTACAGGATACTGATGGGTCATCTTTAGACTGGACATATGCCATTACAGGATACTGATGGGTCATCTTTAGACTGGACATATACCATTACAGGATAATGATGGGTCATCTTTAGACTGGACATATACCATTACAGGATACTGATGGGTCATCTTTAGACTGGACATATGCCATTACAGGATAATTATGGGTCATCTTTAGACTGGACATATGCCATTACAGGATACTGATGGGTCATCTTTAGACTGGACATATACCATTACAGGATAATGATGGGTCATCTTTAGACTGGACATATACCATTACAGGATACTGATGGGTCATCTTTAGACTGGACATATACCATTACAGGATACTGATGGGTCATCTTTAGACTGGACATATACCATTAAAGGATAATGATGGGTCATCTTTAGACTGGACATATACCATTACAGGATACTGATGGGTCATCTTTAGACTGGACATATACCATTACAGGATAATGATGGGTCATCTTTAGACTGGACATATACCATTACAGGATACTGATGGGTCATCTTTAGACTGGACATATACCATTACAGGATAATGATGGGTCATCTTTAGACTGGACATATACCATTACAGGATACTGATGGGTCATCTTTAGACTGGACATATACCATTACAGGATACTGATGGGTCATCTTTAGACTGGACATATACCATTACAGGATAATGATGGGTCATCTTTAGACTGGACATATACCATTACAGGATACTGATGGGTCATCTTTAGACTGGACATATACCATTACAGGATACTGATGGGTCATCTTTAGACTGGACATATACCATTACAGGATAATGATGGGTCATCTTTAGACTGGACATATACCATTACAGGATACTGATGGGTCATCTTTAGACTGGACATATACCATTACAGGATAATGATGGGTCATCTTTAGACTGGACATATACCATTACAGGATACTGATGGGTCATCTTTAGACTGGACATATGCCATTACAGGATACTGATGGGTCATCTTTAGACTGGACATATACCATTACAGGATACTGATGGGTCATCTTTAGACTGGACATATACCATTACAGGATACTGATGGGTCATCTTTAGACTGGACATATACCATTACAGGATACTGATGGGTCATCTTTAGACTGGACATATACCATTACAGGATAATGATGGGTCATCTTTAGACTGGACATATACCATTACAGGATAATGATGGGTCATCTTTAGACTGGACATATACCATTACAGGATACTGATGGTCCAGACAGTTATAACTTCTGTCTTCTCTACCATGTCCAGACAGTTATAACTTCTGTCTTCTCTACCATGTCCAGACAGGTATAACTTCTGTCTTCTCTACCATGTCCAGACAGGTATAACTTCTGTCTTCTCTACCATGTCCAGACAGTTATAACTTCTGTCTTCTCTACCATGTCCAGACAGTTATAACTTCTGTCTTCTCTACCATGTCCAGACAGTTATAACTTCTGTCTTCTCTACCATGTCCAGACAGTTATATCTCTGTCTTCTCTACCATGTCCAGACAGTTATAACTTCTGTCTTCTCTACCATGTCCAGACAGTTATACCTCTGTCTTCTCTACCATGTCCAGACAGTTATAACTTCTGTCTTCTCTACCATGTCCAGACAGTTATAACTTCTGTCTTCTCTACCATGTCCAGACAGTTATATCTCTGTCTTCTCTACCATGTCCAGACAGTTATAACTTCTGTCTTCTCTACCATGTCCAGACAGTTATAACTTCTGTCTTCTCTACCATGTCCACAGTTATAACTTCTGTCTTCTCTACCATGTCCAGACAGTTATAACTTCTGTCTTTTCTACCATGTCCAGACAGTTATAACTTCTGTCTTCTCTACCATGTCCAGACAGTTATAACTTCTGTCTTCTCTACCATGTCCAGACAGTTATAACTTCTGTCTTCTCTACCATGTCCAGACAGTTATAACTTCTGTCTTCTCTACCATGTCCAGACAGTTATATCTTCTGTCTTCTCTACCATGTCCAGACAGGTATAACTTCTGTCTTCTCTACCATGTCCAGACAGTTATAACTTCTGTCTTCTCTACCATGTCCAGACAGTTATAACTTCTGTCTTCTCTACCATGTCCAGACAGTTATAACTTCTGTCTTCTCTAACATGTCCAGACAGTTATAACTTCTGTCTTCTCTACCATGTCCAGACAGTTATAACTTCTGTCTTCTCTACCATGTCCAGACAGTTATAACTTCTGTCTTCTCTACCATGTCCAGACAGTTATATCTCTGTCTTCTCTACCATGTCCAGACAGTTATAACTTCTGTCTTCTCTACCATGTCCAGACAGTTATATCTCTGTCTTCTCTACCATGTCCAGACAGTTATAACTTCTGTCTTCTCTACCATGTCCAGACAGTTATAACTTCTGTCTTCTCTACCATGTCCAGTGTCCAGACAGTTATAACTTCTGTCTTCTCTACCATGTCCAGACAGTTATAACTTCTGTCTTCTCTACCAGTTATAACTTCTGTCTTCTCTACCATGTCCAGACAGTTATAACTTCTCTCCTCTCTACCATGTCCAGACAGTTATAACTTCTGTCTTCTCTACCATGTCCAGACAGTTATAACTTCTGTCTGTTCTACCATGTCCAGACAGTTATAACTTCTGTCTTCACTACCATGTCCAGACAGTTATAACTTCTGTCTTCTCTACCATGTCCAGACAGTTATATCTTCTGTCTTCTCTACCATGTCCAGACAGTTATAACTTCTGTCTTCTCTACCATGTCCAGACAGTTATATCATCTGTCTTCTCTACCATGTCCAGACAGTTATATCTTCTGTCTTCTCTACCATGTCCAGACAGTTATAACTTCTGTCTTCTCTACCATGTCCAGACAGTTATAACTTCTGTCTTCTCTACCATGTCCAGACAGTTATATCTCTGTCTTCTCTACCATGTCCAGACAGTTATAACTTCTGTCTTCTCTACCATGTCCAGACAGTTATATCTTCTGTCTTCTCTACCATGTCCAGACAGTTATAACTTCTGTCTTCTCTACCATGTCCAGACAGTTATAACTTCTGTCTTCTCTACCATGTCCAGACAGTTATAACTTCTGTCTTCTCTACCATGTCCAGACAGTTATAACTTCTGTCTTCTCTACCATGTCCAGACAGTTATAACTTCTGTCTTCTCTACCATGTCCAGACAGTTATAACTTCTGTCTTCTCTACCATGTCCAGACAGTTATAACTTCTGTCTTCTCTACCATGTCCAGACAGTTATATCTTCTGTCTTCTCTACCATGTCCAGACAGGTATAACTTCTGTCTTCTCTACCATGTCCAGACAGTTATAACTTCTGTCTTCTCTACCATGTCCATACAGTTATAACTTCAGTCTTCTCTACCATGTCCAGACAGTTATAACTTCTGTCTTCTCTACCATGTCCAGACAGTTATAACTTCTGTCTTCTCTATCATGTCCAGACAGTTATAACTTCTGTCTTCTCTACCATGTCCAGACAGTTATAACTTCTGTCTTCTCTACCATGTCCAGACAGGTATAACTTCTGTCTTCTCTACCATGTCCAGACAGTTATAACTTATGTCTTCTCTACCATGTCCAGACAGTTATAACTTGTCTTCTCTACCATGTCCAGACAGTTATAACTTCTCTCCTCTCTACCATGTCCAGACAGTTATAACTTCTGTCTTCTCTACCATGTCCAGACAGTTATAACTTCTCTCCTCTCTACCATGTCCAGACAGTTATAACTTCTGTCTTCTCTACCATGTCCAGACAGTTATAACTTCTGTCTTCTCTACCATGTCCAGACAGTTATAACATCTGTCTTCTCTACCATGTGCAGACAGTTATAACTTGTCTTCTCTACCATGTCCAGACAGTTATAACTTCTCTCCTCTCTACCATGTCCAGACAGTTATAACTTCTGTCTTCTCTACCATGTCCAGACAGTTATAACTTCTCTCCTCTCTACCATGTCCAGACAGTTATAACTTCTGTCTTCTCTACCATGTCCAGACAGTTATAACATCTGTCTTCTCTACCATGTGCAGACAGTTATAACTTCTGTCTTCTCTACCATGTCCAGACAGTTATATCTCTGTCTTCTCTACCATGTCCAGACAGTTATAACTTCTGTCTTCTCTACCATGTCCAGACAGTTATAACCTCTGTCTTCTCTACCAGTTATAACTTCTGTCTTCTCTACCATGTCCAGACAGTTATAACTTCTCTCCTCTCTACCATGTCCAGACAGTTATAACTTCTGTCTTCTCTACCATGTCCAGACAGTTATAACTTCTGTCTGTTCTACCATGTCCAGACAGTTATAACTTCTGTCTTCACTACCATGTCCAGACAGTTATAACTTCTGTCTTCTCTACCATGTCCAGACAGTTATATCTTCTGTCTTCTCTACCATGTCCAGACAGTTATAACTTCTGTCTTCTCTACCATGTCCAGACAGTTATATCATCTGTCTTCTCTACCATGTCCAGACAGTTATATCTTCTGTCTTCTCTACCATGTCCAGACAGTTATAACTTCTGTCTTCTCTACCATGTCCAGACAGTTATATCTTCTGTCTTCTCTACCATGTCCAGACAGTTATAACTTCTGTCTTCTCTACCATGTCCAGACAGTTATAACTTCTGTCTTCTCTACCATGTCCAGACAGTTATAAGCAGTGTTCTTTAGTCATCAGCTGTCATCACCGCCCCTTCACTGTCAGAGAGAAACCCCTTGACTTGGACACTGTTTATTGTACTTCGCTGTTTCCTGGCAACATGACGTGTGTGTGTGCAAAGTGGAGGCCAAGGAGAGTTAGTGTGGAGAGAGAGAGGGGAGGGGGGGGCCTACAGCAGCACCTAGATCTTCGGCACAGATTCTGTCAGAACTGGGCCCTGACAGTAAATCTCTGTAGGACAAAAATAATGGATTTCCAAAAAAGGTCCAGTTGTCAGGACCACAAATACAAATTCCATCTAGACACCGTGGCCCTAGAGCACACAAACAAACGATACATATCTCTGCCTAAACATCAGCGCCACCGGTAACTTCCACAAAGCTGTGAATGATCTGAAAGACAAGGCAAGAAGGGCCTTCTATGCCATCAAAAGGAACATAAAATTGTACATACCAATTAGGATCTGGCTAAAAATACTGGAATCAGTTATAGAATCCATTGCCCTTTATGGTTGTGAGGTCTGGGGTCCGCTCACCAACCAAGAATTCACAAAATGGGACAAACACCAAATTGCGAATCTGCATACAGAAATCTGCAATAACATTCTCCGTGTACAACGTAGAACACCACATAATGCAGAGCAGAATTAGGCCGATACCCGCTAATGATCAAAATCCTGAAAAAAAACATTAAATTCTACAACCACCAAGGAAGCGATTCCCAAACCTTCCATAACAAAGCCATCACCTACAGAGAAATGAACCTGGAGAAGAGTCCCCTAAGCAAGCTGGTCCTGGGGCTCTGTTCACAAACACAAACACACCCCACAGAGCCCCAAGGACAGCAACTCAATTAGACCCAAATCATGAGAAAACAACAAGAGAATTCCTTTACACATGGGAAATAATTTGTCAAAACTGACTAGACACCAAAACAGACAGAAAGGAGGAAGGACCTAGCTGAATCTGTCCAATAAGAAAAGAGAGTCCCAGTAGCCTGGAGAAGAGTCCCCTAGCAGCCTGGAGAAGAGTCCCCTAGCAGCCTGGAGAAGAGTCCCATAGAAGCCTGGAGAAGAGTCCCCTAGCAAGCTGGAGAAGTGTCCCGTAGCAACCTGGAGAGGAGTGCCCTAGCAACCTGGAGGAGAGTCCCCTCGTAACCTGGAGAAGGGTCCCGTAGCAGCCTGGAGAAGAGTCCCCTAGCAACCTGGAGAAGAGTCCCGTAGCAACCTGGAGAAGAGTCCCCTAGCAACCTGGAGAAGAGTCCCCTAGCAGCCTGGAGAAGAGTCCCGTAGCGGCCTGGAGAAGAGTCCCGTAGCAACCTGGAGAAGAGTCCCCTAAGCAAGCTGGAGAAGTGTCCCGTAGCAACCTGGAGACGAGTCCCCTAGCAACCTGGAGGAGAGTCCCCTCGTAACCTGGAGAAGGGTCCCGTAGCAGCCTGGAGAAGAGTCCCGTAGCAACCTGGAGAAGAGTCCCGTAGCAACCTGGAGAAGAGTCCCGTAACAACCTGGAGAAGAGTCCCCTAGCAACCTGGAGAAGAGTCCCGTAGCAGCCTGGAGAAGAGTCCCGTAGCAACCTGGAGAAGAGTCCCCTAAGCAAGCTGGAGAAGTGTCCCGTAGCAACCTGGAGAAGTGTTCCGTAACAGCCTGGAGAAGAGTCCCGTAGCAGCCTGGAGAAGAGTCCCCTAGCAACCTGGAGAGGAGTCCCCTCGTAACCTGGAGAAGAGTCCCGTAGCAGCCTGGAGAAGAGTCCCGTAGCAACCTGGAGAAGAGTCCCGTAACAACCTGGAGAAGAGTCCCCTAGCAACCTGGAGAAGAGTCCCGTAGCAGCCTGGAGAAGAGTCCCGTAGCAACCTGGAGAAGAGTCCCATAGCAACCTGGAGAAGAGTCCCGTAGCAACCTGGAGAAGTGTTCCGTAACAGCCTGGAGAAGAGTCCCGTAGCAGCCTGGAGAAGAGTCCCGTAGCAACCTGGAGAAGAGTCCCATAGCAACCTGGAGAAGAGTCCCGTAGCAACCTGGAGAAGTGTTCCGTAACAGCCTGGAGAAGAGTCCCCTAAGCAAGCTGGTTCTGGGGCTCTGTTCACAAACACAAACAGACCCGGCAGAGCCCCCAGGACAGCAACACAATTAGACCCAACCAAACCATGAGAAAACAAAAAGATAATGACTTTACACATAGTTGCTGCTGTTGCTGCATAGGAAAACACTTACAAAAAACAGAGCAAACTAGAATGATAGTTGGCCCTAAACAGAGTATATAGTGGCAGAATACCTGACCACTGTGACTGACCCAAAATTAAGGAAAGCTTTGACGATGTACAGACTCAGTGAGCATAGCCTTGCAGTAGGCAGACTTGGCTCTCAAGTCTGCCTAGGGCATGTGCACACCGCCCACAAAATTAGGTTGAAAATGAGCTGCACTTCCTAACCTCCTGCCACATGTATGACCATATTAGAAACACATTTCTCTCAGATTACACAAACCCATAAAGAGTTCAAAAACAAATCCAATTTTGAAAAACTCCCATATCTACTGGGTGAAATACCAGTGTGAAATCACAGCAGCAACATGTGTGACCTGTTGCCACGAGAAAAGGACAACCAGTGAAGAACAAACACCATTGTAAATACAAACCCATATTTATGTTTATTTATTCCTTTTTGTATTTGAACTATTTTCACATAATATGACATTTGAAATGTCTTTATTCATTTGGAGTTTAATGTTTATATCAGGAATCAAGGTAAGACCCAGGTCCAGACTGTGTGATGTAACAATGTTTATAGTAACAACAGGGGCAGGCAAACGGCAGGTCGAGGCAGGTAATCCAGAGTAGAGGTCAAGGTACAGGACGGCAGGCAGGCTCAGGGTCAGGCAGGGGGTCGGTAATCCAGAGTAGAGGTCAAGGTACAGGACGGCAGGCAGGCTCAGGGTCAGGCAGGGGGTCGGTAATCCAGAGTAGAGGTCAAGGTACAGGACGGCAGGCAGGCTCAGGGTCAGGCAAGGGGTCGGTAATCCAGAGTAGAGGTCAAGGTACAGGACGGCAGGCAGGCTCAGGGTCAGGCAGGGGGTCGGTAATCCAGAGTAGAGGTCAAGGTACAGGACGGCAGGCAGGCTCAGGGTCAGGCAGGGGGTCGGTAATCCAGAGTAGAGGTCAAGGTACAGGACGGCAGGCAGGCTCAGGGTCAGGCAGGGGGTCGGTAATCCAGAAGTGGAGCAAAGGTACAGGATGACAGGCAGGCTCAGGGTCAGGCAGGGGGTCGGTAAATCCAGAGTAGAGGTCAAGGTACAGGACGGCAGGCAGGCTCAGGGTCAGGCAGGGGGTCTGTAATCCAGAGTAGAGGTCAAGGTACAGGACGGCAGGCAGGCTCAGGGTCAGGCAGGGGGTCGGTAATCCAGAGTAGAGGTCAAGGTACAGGACGGCAGGCAGGCTCAGGGTCAGGCAGGGGGTCGGTAATCCAGAAGTGGAGGAAAGGTACAGGACGGCAGGCAGGCTCAGGGTCAGGCAGGCGGGTGGATACAGGGCCAGGACAGTCAAGGGTCAAAAACCAGGAGGACGAGAAAAAGAGAGACTGGGGAAAAACAGTAGCTGAGACAAAATGCTGATTGACTTGAACAAACAAGACAAACCGACACAGACAGACAGAAAACACCGGAATAAATACCCCCCCCCCGCCCCCAGGGTGCCGGCGGTGAAAGTCGGCGATGAGGGCCGGGTCCAGGATGTCTTTAGCGGGAACCCAGCACCTCTCCTCCGGACTGTAACCCTCCCAGTTAACCAGGTACCGGAAACTCCTGCCCCGTGGTCGAACTCTCAGGATGCGTCTCACCGTATACGCTGGCTGGCCATCGATGACATGGGTTGCCCAAAATTACGGCCTAGAAACAGAAGACAAGGGCCAGTCAGACATGGTTTTAACTCTAGACACAGAAAAGGTAGGAAAATTACAGAAGGTACGGGGCAACAGAGGCAAAACAGCAGAGGGGCTAATGATCTTGGAGCGGGGGGGACAGGTCTCGGCTTCTGAGGTTGTGTGGCCGCGGCACTATAGCGGCGTGCCAGCGCCTCAGGCTTGACCTTCTTGGATACCGGTCGGGGCTGCGGAAGCGAAGTGGCCCAGGCCTTACTGAACCCCTCCCAGAGGTCCTGGTACTCTGCAGAGCTGGCGGAGAGGTCCGGGCCTTACTGAACCCCTCCCAGAGGTCCTGGTACTCTGCAGAGCTGGCGGAGAGGTCCGGGGGAATCTCCAAGCCCCCAGGAAGACGTCCAGGGGCGGGCAGGGCTGACTTTAGCCAATGAGTGTGGCAGGACAGGCTACAGCCCACAATGGCACCAGTAGTCCAGTCAATGGAGGGAATGTGTCGCTGGAGCCAAGAGAATCCCAATACCACGGGAACCTGCAGAGACTCAACCAGCAGGAATTGGATCGTCTCGCTATGGTTGTCTGGTGGGTGACCCGGCCTATAGGGCGCCCGTCCAGTGCTGTAACCAATGGGAATGGAGAGGGGTTGAGTGGGGAAGCCCAGCTCATGCGCCAGGGTAACGTCCATGAGACTCACATCGGCCCCCCGAGTCGATGAGTACCTGGAAAGAGTTGGACTGGTCGCCCCACAGCAGGGTGGCATGGAGAGGGGGGCGAGTAAGGGGAGAAGAACCATTATCTTTAAGACCCAGCAGTGTACTCACTCCACCGAATGAGCTGGGTCTCTTGAAGAGACAAGTAGACACATAATGACCGGCAGTGTCGCAATACAGACATTTCAGGGTCTCAAGTCTGCTTACACGTTCGGCTGGGGACAGCCTAGCCCTGCCGAGCTGCATCTGCTCGGGAAGAGGTGAATCGGCAGTCTCCGGAGGATCTTGGAGGGACTCGGGTAAGCTCGGATCCTCTTGGGGACGTAGACATCGGGGACTTCCGGAGTTCATCAGATACAAGGTGGGATCCCTGAGTGAGAGATTGGGACCCTAATCGGACCTCTTCTCCCTCCTACGTCCCCGTAGACGACCATCGATCCGGATGGTTAAGGCGATGAGTGACTCGAGATCTGTTGGAAGTTCTTGGGCTGCCAGCTCATCCTTTACCTCCTCCGATAATCCGTGCAGGAACGTGTCGAACAGCGCTTCCGGGTTCTAGGGACCCTCCGCTACTAGCGTGCGGAACTCCATCGCATAGTCTACCACACTGAGGGAGTCCTGCTGAAGGTGGAGTAACTCCCGGGTTCATAGTCTACCACACTGAGGGAGTCCTGCTGAAGGTGGAGTAACTTCCGGGTTCATAGTCTACCACACTGAGGGAGTCCTGCCGAAGGTGGAGTAACTTCCGGGTTCATAGTCTACCACACTGAGGGAGTCCTGCTGAAGGTGGAGAACTTCCGGGTTCATAGTCTACCATGCTGAGGGAGTCCTGCCGAAGGTGGAGTAGCTTCCAGGCAGCCTCTCTCCCAGACACCAGAGCCTCGAAACCCTCTCATCTCCACCACGAATACCTCCAGACTGAGGCAGACGGTGGACTGTTGCCCCCACACCGCCGTGGCCCAGGCGAGTGTCCTCCCGGACATCAGCGTAATAATGTACACTATCTTCAAGTGGTCCGAGGGGAACGAAGAAGGCTGTAGCTCGAAAACGAAGGAGCACTGGAAGAGTTTGCCTTGTAGGCAACCCCACGGTATTGCTCCCTCATTGCGTCCAAGGCTAGGTTGTGACGTATGGACACGGCCTGGAACCCTTCCATCAGATGGTGGCTCCAATGGTGGCTCCTTGGGAGGAGATGGCGTTGCAGAGCTGGTCCTAGTCTGCTGGCTCAGTCATGGCCAGTTAGAAACTATCAGGAATCAAGGTAAGACCCAGGTCCAGACTGTGTGATGTAACAATGTTTATAGTAACAACAGGGGCAGGCAAACGGCAGGTCGAGGCAGGCAGGGGGTCGGTAATCCAGAAGTGGAGCAAAGGTACAGGATGACAGGCAGAGTGGTCAGGGGGGGGGGGTACAGGGTCAGGCAGAGTGGTCAGGCGGATACAGGGTCAGGACAGTCAAGGGTCAAAAACAAGGAGGACAAACAAGACGAACTGGCACAGACAAACAGAAAACACAGGTATAAATACCCAGAGGATAATGGAAGATGGATGAAACCTGGAGGGGCTGGAGACAAGCGGGGAGAGAGAGACCGGGTAGAGAGAGAGAGAGAGAGAGAGAGAGAGAGCGGGGAGAGAGAGAGAGAGAGACAGAGAGAGAGAGAGAGACGGGAGAGAGAGAGAGAGCAGGGAGAGAGAGAGAGAGAGAGAGCGGGGAGAGAGAGAGAGCGGGGAGAGAGAGAGAGAGAGAGAGAGAGAGAGAGAGAGAGAGAGAGAGAGAGAGAGAGAGAGAGAGAGAGAGAGAGAGAGAGAGAGAGAGAGAGAGAGAGAGAGAGAGAGAGAGCAGAGAGAGAGAGAGAGAGAGAGAGAGAGAGAGAGAGAGAGAGAGAGAGAGAGAGAGAGAGACAGAGAGAGAGAGAGAGAGAGAGAGAGAGAGAGACAGAGAGAGAGAGAGAGAGAGAGAGAGAGAGAGACAGAGAGAGAGAGAGAGAGAGAGAGAGAGAGAGAGAGAGAGAGAGAGAGAGAGGAGAGAGAGAGAGAGAGAGAGAGAGAGAGAGAGGAGAGAGAGAGAGAGAGAGACAGAGAGAGAGAGAGAGAGAGAGAGAGAGAGAGAGAGAGAGGGAGAGAGAGAGGAGAGAGAGAGAGAGAGAGAGAGAGAGAGAGAGAGAGAGAGAGAGAGAGAGAGAGAGAGAGAGAGAGAGAGAAGAGAGAGAGAGAGAGAGGAGAGAGAGAGAGAGAGAGAGAGAGAGAGAGAGAGACAGAGAGAGAGAGAGAGAGAGAAGAGAGAGAGAGAGAGAGAGAGAGAGAGAGAGACAGAGAGAGAGAGAGAGAGAGAGAGAGAGAGAGAGAGAGAGAGAGAGAGAGAGAGAGAGAGAGAGAGAGAGCTTTGTTCTGTTGCAGAAGTTTTAATATGTGGGTCTGAATACATTATTCGTTATTCGTATATGCTTAGTTCAAACTCCACTTCTGCTCTGTGCTGCCATCTTGTGGGATACTGTGATAGCACATCATCGTCAGGCTCCTGTTGACTAGACACCAAAACAGACAGAAAAGGGGGGGGACCACCTACCCGAATCTGTCCAATAAGAAACTCTTGTTTCAGTTGCAATAACACTTTCAGTTGCCAAAACATTTTGCTACTATGTGCACTAATGATCTATTCATTAACTAATGTGTCCCCTGCTCCCTGTAGCCTCCAATCTCCTTCATCCTATTGGATTGTGGCTCCACACGCCCATGAAGACTGCCTGACCGCTATTCATTTAGGACCCAGACAGTCTTCACGGCTGTGTGGAGCCACTCTCCAATAGAATGAGAGAGGTTGGATCCTACAGGCATCCTCTACTGACGGGATGAGGTCAATATCCTTCCAGGATACCCGGACCAGGTCGATTAGAAAGGCCTGCTCGCTGAAGTGTTTTAGGGAGCGTTTGATAGGGATAAGGGTAATCTAATTTATGTTTCTATAACTCCCCTGAATGCTATTACCAGCAGTATCATGCGCCTATCAACCTGAGTTACCCTGTTAGCACTGAGACGGTTTGCCCTAGTAGGAGTAGTGTGAGTCATTGGCTGTTAAAACCTCTACAGGATCGGTGGGTCCCCCCGCGGGACGGTTGAGCTAACGTGGGCTAATGCGATTAGCATGAGGTTGAGCTAACGCGCGCTAATGTGATTAGCATGAGGTTGTAAGTAAACAAGAACATTTCCCAGGACATAGACATATCTGATATTGGCAGAAAGCTTAAATGATTGTTAATCTAAATGCGCTGTTCAATTTACAGTAGCTATTACAGTGAAATAATACCATGCTATTGTTTAAGGAGAGTGCATAAGCAAACATAAAACTTTTATCACGACAACTGGTTCGATACATTCACCTCTGAAGGTAAATAATGTCAATAATCTTGCTCTGATTTGTCACCCTGAGGGTCCCAGAGATAAAATGTAGCATAGTTTTGTTTGATAAAATCCATTTTTATATTCAAACGTATGAACTGAATTATACAATTTTACCAGCCACCTGGGCCGTTGTAATCGACTTCAGTGGGCACGACGGAGAAATGCGCTCTGCAAGGATGAATCCCAGTTTCAGCTGTACAGGGCAGATGGCAGACAGTGTGTATGGTGTCGTGTGGGCGAGCGGTTTGCTGATGTCAACGTTGTGAACAGAGTTCTCCATGGTGTCGGTGGGGTTATGGTATGGGGAGGCAGTTCTCCATGGTGTCGGTGGGGTTATGGTATGGGGAGGCAGTTCTCCATGGTGACGGTGGGGTTATGGTATGGGGAGGCAGTTCTCCATGGTGTCGGTGGGGTTATGGTATGGGGAGGCAGTTCTCCATGGTGTCGGTGGGGTTATGGTATGGGGAGGCAGTTCTCCATGGTGACGGTGGGGTTATGGTATGGGGAGGCAGTTCTCCATGGTGTCGGTGGGGTTATGGGATGGGGAGGCAGTTCTCCATGGTGACGGTGGGGTTATGGTATGGGGAGGCAGTTCTCCATGGTGACGGTGGGGTTATGGTATGGGGAGGCAGTTCTCCATGGTGTCGGTGGGGTTATGGGATGGGGAGGCAGTTCTCCATGGTGACGGTGGGGTTATGGTATGGGGAGGCAGTTCTCCATGGTGACGGTGGGGTTATGGTATGGGGAGGCAGTTCTCCATGGTGTCGGTGGGGTTATGGCAGGGACAGGGAAGATGGTTAAAATTGATGGGAAGATGGATGGAGCCAAATACCGGACCATTCTGGAATGAAACCTGATGGAGTCTGCAAAAGACCTGAGACTGGGATGGAGATGTGTCTTCCAACAAGACAATGATCCAAAACATAAAGCAAAATCTACAATGGAATGGTT
This sequence comes from Oncorhynchus kisutch, assembly GCF_002021735.2. Classification (NCBI taxonomy): domain Eukaryota; kingdom Metazoa; phylum Chordata; class Actinopteri; order Salmoniformes; family Salmonidae; genus Oncorhynchus; species Oncorhynchus kisutch. Next base: position 14,704,972 of record NW_022261983.1, read on the forward strand.
CAAAAATAAACATATCCAGGTGTTAGAATGGCCAAGTCAAAGTCCAGACCTGAATCCAATCGAGAATCTGTGGAAAGAACTGAAAACTGCTGTTCACAAATGCTCTCCATCCAACCTCACTGAGCTCGGGCTGTTTTGCAAGGAGGAATGGGAAAAAATGTCAGTCTCTCGATGTGCAAAACTGATAGAGACATACCCCAAGCGACTTACAGCTGTAATCGCAGCAAAAGGTGGCGCTACAAAGTATTAACTTTGCACGCCCAATTTTTCAGTTTTTGATTTGTTAAAAAAGTTTGAAATATCCAATAAATGTCGTTCCACTTCATGATTGTGTCCCACTTGTTGTTGATTCTTCACAAAAAAATACAGTTTTATATCTTTATGTTTGAAGCCTGAAATGTGGCAAAAGGTCGCAAAGTTCAAGGGGGCCGAATACTTTCGCAAGGCACTGTATGTAGCTTCTCTACAGTAGAGGGGGGGGGGGGGGGGGGTTGTCCTACCCTGTTGTTCATTTGTCAGCTGTTTACAGTGTGTGTGTGTTTATTTGTGCTATATGAACATTTCATGGAGAAAAAACCTCATTGAAGTTTGCACTACTACACACACCATAATACTTTGAATCCTGCTCATCTTTACCTTGCATCCTCTGTTGCTGCATGCATGCTCTCTCTCCTCACCCCTGGTCCTGATGCTGTCGCTTAGCAACGCATATTCCAAGTGATGTGCAAAAACAAACAACTAGCTGCAGAGGAGATTGAGAAGAAGAAGAGAACATGAACATCGGTTTATATATTTTGTATGTTTTTTGTTGTTGAGGGTCAGTGAAGTTAGCTAGGTAAATCTCTGCGTTATTTGATCAAACCTGTTCTGTTGCAGTCACAGCTCCTTGCTATGGTCGCTATAAAGTCCGGCAGATGGCGCTGTTATAAAGAGAAGGGGCCAGTGGCTCTTTCATCAAGAATAGAAGAAGGAGTGGGAGACAAAAAAAGAAAGGAGGAAAAAAAAGAAAGGAGGCCGGACCCGACACAAAACATAACGCACACCGATAGCTGTAGATGGTCCATTAATGGACATAAAATAAACAGATAGTTTATACGCTTGTTCGCGGAATTTAATCCCGTTGAGAGCAGGTCATGCTGTTCTCGCAAAGGTAATGAGCCGTAAAGCCCTTGGGTTTCGGCTTAGCAGCGCCCACAAACTGCAGCGAAACTGGAATGATTGGCAGCCCAGGTTGGTATCGCGCCACGGGGGGAGACGGTCTAAAAGAGAACGGGGATCCGCTGGGCCTAACCTCGGCTTCTTTATTTAGCTAGTCAGACACTTTGGTTCCCACACCTTAGGGAAATGGCTTGATAACAGTAGCTAGCCAGCAAACAAGTAAGCTAACGCTCAAGCTTTATAACGTTATCCAAACTAGCTATCAAGGCTAACCAACATTTTCCGCATTTTATTCTGGCTCAAAACAACCTGCCGCATTGCTATGCTTTCCTCGTGTTTAGGTATACATGGCTAGCTAGCTAACCTGGTAAGAGAAGCCAATGATTGGAAGCTATTTCGGTAACAGTGGAAGTGGTGTTAGCTAGCTATTGCTAGTTGTTATTACTATTATTAGCCAATATTCATTGTCACTGAGATGACATGTTACCTTCACTTGGTAGCCAGCTAGTTAACGTCAGTTAACTCAAAGCGCACATCGTGGCAGCATATGATGTTAGCCAACTAGCTAACTAACTAGCAGCTAACTATGGCTAGTGTTCGTTAGCTAGGTTGTAACTTTCTTCGCCTTTTGTCCCCATAGCTTGTTAGATAGATAACTACAATACCAGTCGTTGGTTGGTTGTGCTTTGATAACTCGGTATCCGGAACAGTAAACTGATTTGACATCGAATAGTAACGTAAAGTGTGGAAACATTGACTTTCTAGTTGGCTACCGAACGGTTGGCCATCAGTGGGCAACGTTCGTCTTTCCTGCTGTCTTGTGTAACGTTACCTGGTCAACAATGATTCGCTAGATAACCTCGGCTTGACAGTTGATATTGGCTACCTAGTTATCGCTCAAAAAGTAACTAGGCAGAAGGGCGCTAACTAACTAGCTGCTGGGTTTTAACGCTTGCTAACCTGCTAGTTTTGCGCGGTACCACCCTTGACCAGTAAACGAAAGCGATTTAGAAATGCTGTCAGCGGTTTGAATTACACAGGGACATCAATAAAGTCCATTATGCAAGTTAATCAGTTCCTGATCAAAGAGAGGGATGTGGTGCTGAAACATTCCTTCAGTTGAGACCTCCACCTCCCTCCATTTGACGGTTCTGTTCAGACAATTGCTCATAGTCTTGTAGAAACTATTCTACAGAGCTGTAAATGAGCTAGAATCATTTCTCAATCCATGTATCCAGTTGTTAAATCCTACACTTGTAAACCAGATTGGGGTGAGATTGTCAAACTGTGGGGAGTGTATCCATATAAGTTATGATTGGGTGGAAAGGTTGCTGGATCGAATCCCCAAGCTGACAATGTAAAAACCTGGCCTTCTGCCCCTAAATAAGGCAGTTAACCCACTGTTCCCCCGGTAGGCCGTCATTGTAAATAAGAATTTGTTCTAAACTGATTTGCCTAGTTAAATAAAAATGTAAAAAATGATGAACCACAGTCGTTTAGCATCGATCAAGTACAAGTTGCCCTGACTGTCTTCCCTGGGGGAATTCACTGACTGTGTGTTTGTGTCTCTCTCCCCCCCCCCCCCCCCCACTGTGTGTCTGCTCCTCTGTCCGCCGGCTTCAGAGGCGACAGCGTGTCAGCAGCTAGCCAGGACGGTGTGAAGTGCATCGCCACCAGAGACCTGGGTCCAGCTGCAGCAGCTGTATACGACCCAACAGCAGTGGGAGTAGCAACCTCGGACCGGCCTGTCTCCCCACCTCTCCTACAGAATGATGCCTTCCCAGACACCGCAGACACACTGGACGAAGGGGGTGGGTTTTACTGTCTACTGTCTGCAACATGCTGGGGTGGTGTTGGGTGCTACTGTCTGCAGCATGTGGGTGTGGGCTGGTGTTGGGTGCTACTGCCTGTCTGCAGCATGTTGGGGTGTGAGTGGGCTGGGGAAGGGTGCTACTGCCTGTCTGCAGCATGTTGGGGTGTGAGTGGGCTGGGGATGGGTGCTACTGCCTGTGGGCTGGGGGTGGGTGTGGGGTGGGTGTGGGCTGGGGGTGGGTGCTACTGCCTGTCTGCAGCATGTTGGGGTGTGAGTGGGCTGGGGATGGGTGCTACTGCCTGTGGGGTGTGGGCTGGGGGTGGGTGCTACTGCCTGTCTGCAGCATGTTGGGGTGTGAGTGGGCTGGGGATGGGTGCTACTGCCTGTGGGCTGGGGGTGGGTGTGGGCTGGGGGTGGGTGTGGGCTGGGGGTGGGTGTGGGCTGGGGGTGGGTGCTACGGCCTGTCTGCAGCATGTTGGGGTGTGAGTGGGCTGGGGATGGGTGCTACTGCCTGTCTGCAGAATGTTAGTGTGGGCTGGGGGTGGGTGTGGGCTGGGGGTGGGTGTGGCCTGGGGATGGGTGCTACTGCCTGTCTTCAGCATGTTGGGGTGTGGTGTGGGCTGGGGAAGGGTGTGGGCTGGGGATGGGTGACACTGCCTGTCTGCAACATGTTGGTGGTACTGTAGTGATTTAAGTGAGCTACGACTGTTACGCCCCTTGCGGGTCTCACTGTAGGCAGACCTGCTACCCATTGCTCTAAAGAGTAAAAGGGGATTCGTAACAGGCCTGCTGACCCAGGCAGGGGTGCTGTGTATTATATATAGTAGCCTGGTTCAGGCCTGCCGACCCAGGCAGGGGTGCTGTGTATTATAGTAGCCTGGTACAGGCCTGCCGACCCAGGCAGGGGTGCTGTGTGTTATATATAGTAGCCTGGTTCAGGCCTGCCGACCCAGGCAGGGGTGCTGTGTATTATATATAGTAGCCTGGTTCGGGCCTGCCGACCCAGGCAGGGGTGCTGTGTATTATATATAGTAGCCTGGTTCCGGCCTGCCGACCCAGGCAGGGGTGCTGTGTATTATAGTAGCCTGGTTCCGGATCTGTTTGTGCCATTGTGCCAAGGGACAACAAGTGACAAAGACCATAGGAGCTAGTTGGTATAACAGCACAAACAGATCTGAGACCAGGCTCTGGTTGTTATGGGGTCAGGTTAGCAGTACATGAGACCAGGCTTGGGTTGTTATGGGGTCAGGTTAGCAGTATATGAGACCAGGCTTGGGTTGTTATGGGGTCAGGTTAGCAGTACATGAGACCAGGCTTGGGTTGTTATGGGGTCAGGTTAGCAGTATATGAGACCAGGCTTGGGTTGTTATGGGGTCAGGTTAGCAGTACATGAGACCAGGCTTGGGTTGTTATGGGGTCAGGTTAGCAGTATATGAGACCAGGCTTGGGTTGTTATGGGGTCAGGTTAGCAGTACATGAGACCAGGCTTGGGTTGTTATGGGGTCAGGTTAGCAGAGACCAGGCTTGGGTTGTTATGGGGTCAGGTTAGCAGTACATGAGACCAGGCTTGGGTTGTTATGGGGTCAGGTTAGCAGAGACCAGGCTTGGGTTGTTATGGGGTCAGGTTAGCAGTACATGAGACCAGGCTTGGGTTGTTATGGGGTCAGGTTAGCAGTACATGAGACCAGGCTTGGGTTGTTATGGGGTCAGGTTAGCACTACATGAGACCAGGCTTGGGTTGTTATGGGGTCAGGTTAGCACTACATGAGACCAGGCTTGGGTTGTTATGGGGTCAGGTTAGCAGAGACCAGGCTTGGGTTGTTATGGGGTCAGGTTAGCAGAGACCAGGCTTGGGTTGTTATGGGGTCAGGTTAGCAGTACATGAGACCATGCTTGGGTTGTTATGGGGTCAGGTTAGCAGTACATGAGACCAGGCTTGGGTTGTTATGGGGTCAGGTTAGCAGTACATGAGACCAGGCTTGGGTTGTTATGGGGTCAGGTTAGCAGTAAACGCGGACACACCTGATAGCGGCTGTGTGTGAAATTACACCCTATTCTCTATATAGTGCACTACTTTAGACCAGGGCCCAATGGCACCCTATTCCCTATATCTATGCATAGTCACTTCACCCCTACCTACATGTATAAATGACCTGTACCCCCGCACACTGACTCGGTACTGGTACCCCCTGTATATAGCATTTCACTGTAAGGTCTACACTTGTTGTATTCGGCATTTCACTGTAAGGTCTACACTGTTGGTTAAGGGCTTGTCAGTAAGCATTTCACTGTGAGGTCTACACTGTTGGTTAAGGGCTTGTCAGTAAAGCATTTCACTGTGAGGTCTACACTGTTGGTTAAGGGCTTGTCAGTCAGCATTTCACTGTAAGGTCTACACTGTTGGTTAAGGGATTGTCAGTGAGCATTTCACTGTAAGGTCTACACTTGTTGTATTCGGCATTTCACTGTAAGGTCCACACTTGTTGTATTCGGCACATGTGATAAATCACATTTGATTTGATATACAGGTCACTGCTTTAGACCAGGGCCCTATTTGTATTGGTGTATTTATTGCTGTGGTCACATTGTCCAGAGGTGAACCTGTAGTCCTCATGTCATTGAACTGTAGACAACCCCTTGTGTTTTCTGTGTAAATGACTTATAAACTGGTAGTGGTGCCTTTTAGGAGTCATCAGCTTCTCTCCCTCTTTCCTTCCTGGGTCCTCAGACTGACGTCGGCTTAATGTTTCTGTGGAAGTGAAAGAGACTTCTGGTCTCTGTAGTGTCGTATCTGTCCCAGGCATCTGGAAGAAGGAAAGCACCGTGAATCCCCGGGTTCCCCCACAGATATCTGCCCTCGTGGTAGAGAAGTCTGTGTCTCAAATGGTTCCCTCTGTAGTGCCCTACTTTAGACCAGGACCCAATAGCACCCTATTCCCTATATAGTGCCCTACTTTAGTCCAGGACCCAATGGCACCCTATTCCCTACGTAGTGCCCTACTTTAGACCAGGACCCAATGGCACCCTATTCCCTATGTAGTGCCCTACTTTAGACCAGGACCCAATGGCACCCTATTCCCTATGTAGTGCCCTACTTTAGACCAGGACCCAATGGCACCCTATTCCCTATGTAGTGCCCTACTTTAGACCAGGACCCCTATTCCCTATGTAGTGCCCTACTTTAGACCAGGACCCAATGGCACCCTATTCCCTATGTAGTGCCCTACTTTAGACCAGGACCCCTATTCCCTATGTAGTGCACTACTTTAGACCAGGACCCAATGGCACCCTATTCCCTATGTAGTGCCCTACTTTAGACCAGGACCCCTATTCCCTATGTAGTGCCCTACTTTAGACCAGGACCCCTATTCCCTATGTAGTGCACTACTTTAGACCAGGACCCAATGGCACCCTATTCCCTATGTAGTGCCCTACTTTAGACCAGGACCCAATGGCACCCTATTCCCTATGTAGTGCACTACTTTAGGCCAGGACCCAATAATGGCACCCAATAATGGCACCCTATTCCCTATGTAGTGCCCTACTTTAGACCAGGACCCAATGGCACCCTATTCCCTATGTAGTGCACTACTTTAGACCAGGACCCAATGGCACCCTATTCTCTCTATACTACTACTGCTACTTGGGGTTAGTGTTCCCTCACGGCCATATCTCCATATTACAACGCTTGTCAAAGGAAAACTGGTGGAAGACGGAGCTTGACCACCTGTGCTAATTAGCCATCTGCTGCTCTCCTGACACCTGTGTGTAAGCTAAGGGGGAGTGTAGTTTAGTCAGATAGCTGTATGGATCTGTGCTAAACTGCTCCACTCTCCTCCTCTCCTCCTCTCCCGTCATGTGTCTCCACCCTCTCCTCCTCTCTCTCTCTGTCTCCACCTCCTCTCCTCCTCTCTGTCTCCACCCCCTCCTCTCCTCTCTCTCTGTCTCCACCCTCTCCTCCTCTCTGTCTCCACCCTCTCCTCCTCTCTCTCTGTCTCCACCTCCTCTCCTCCTCTCTCTCTCTCTCTCTCTCTCTGTCTCGACCCTCTCCTCCTCTCTCTCTCTGTCTCCACCTCCTCTCCTCCTCTCTCTCTGTCTCCACCCCCTCTCCTCTCCTCCTCTGTCTCCACCCCCTCCTCTCCTCTCTCTCTGTCTCCACCCCCTCTCCTCTCTCTCTATCTCCACCCCCTCCTCTCTCTGTCTCCCCTCCTCCTCCTCCTCTCCTCTCTCTCTGTCTTTCCTCCTCCTCTCCTCTCTCTCTCTCCACCTCCTCCTCTCCTCTCTCTCTGTCTCCCCTCCTCCTCCTCCTCTCTCTCTCTCCACCCCCTCCTCTCCTCTCTCTCTGTCTCCCCTCCTCCTCCTCCTCCTCCCCCTCTCCTCCTCTCCTCTCTCCTCCTCTCTCTCCACCCCCTCCTCTCCTCCTCTCCCCCTCTCTCTCTCTCTCTCTCCACCCCCTCCAGGAGGATATGAAGCTGCAGGAGGGTTCAGTGATGATACTTTTGGTTGGAAGTCGTTGGGGCAAGAGTTGAGGATCAACGATGCGACCGCCGATTTGACCACTTTTCAGCAGCATGGAAACCGTGCTTTAGCTTCTAAGGACATGAGGAAATCCCACGGTGAGTATACAGTCTACACCAGGGGGCTGTCGCCAGACCTCTCCCCCCGGGGGCTGTCGTCAGACCTCTACACCAGGGGGCTGTCGTCAGACCTCTCCCCCCGGGGGCTGTCGTCAGACCTCTCCCCCCGGGGGCTGTCGTCAGACCTCTCCCCCCGGGGGCTGTCGTCAGACCTCTCCCCCCGGGGGCTGTCGTCAGACCTCTCCCCCCGGGGGCTGTCGTCAGACCTCTCCCCCCGGGGGCTGCCGTCAGACCTCTCCCCCCGGGGGCTGTCGTCAGACCTCTCCCCAGTCTTATTACACCCGATTCACCTAGTCAAGGTCTTGATGATTGGTTGACCAGTTGAATCAGGTGCTGTGGAATAGATCAAATCCCTGGAGCATCTGGGGGTTCTGAGGATGTAATTTGGAAATCACTACTTTGTTCTCTTACATATAATGGCAACATTGCTGAATTCTATTTCTGATCACCATTTTATCTCTCCATTCCCCTCTTTCAATCTCTTTCTCCATCTCTCTTTACATCCTGCCCACTCTCCCTCTTTTCCTGTTCTTTCCATCCCTCTCTCTGTCGTCGCCCCTTACAGACAGAGGGATGTCTCACTCTGATGAGTCTCGCCTGTCCAACCTCCTGCGCCGTGTGTCCCGTGAGGAGGACAGGGACCGCCGGCTGGCCACTGTCAGACAGCTCCGGGAGTTCATCACTCACTCTGACAACAAAGTGGTGAGGTCATCGGTCATATCTACAGTTGAAGTGGGAAGTTTACATACACTTAGGTTGGAGTTAAAACTTGTTTTTCAACCACTCCACAAATGTCTTAAACTATAGTTTTGGCAAGTCGGTTAGGACATCTACTTTGTGCATGACACAAGTAATATTTCCAACAATTGTTAACATACAGTGAATTATAAGTGAAATAATCTGTATCACAATTCCAGTGGGTCAGAAGTTTACATACACTAAGTTGACTGTGCCTTTAAACAGCTTGGAAAATTCCAGAAAATGATGTCATGGCGTTAGAAGCTTCTGATGGGCTAATTGACATCATTTGAGTCAATTGGAGGTGTACCTGTGGATGTATTTCAAGGCCTACCTTCAAACTCAGTGCCTCTTTGCTTGACATCATGGGAAAATCAAGATATCAGCCAAGACCTCAGAAAAAAACTTGTAGACCTCCAAGTCTGGTTCATCCTTGGGAGTAATTTCCAAACGCCTGAAGGTACCACGTTCATCTGTACAAACTATAGTACGCAAGTATAAACACCAATGGACCACGCAGCCATCATACCGCTCAGGAAGGAGACGCGTTCTGTCTCCTAGAGATGAACATACTTTGGTGTGAAAAGTGCAAATCAATCCCAGAACAACAGCAAAGGACCTTGTGAAGATGCTGGAGGAAACAGGTAGAAATGTATCTATATCCACAGTAAAACGAGTCCTATATCAACATAACCTGAAAGGCCGTTCAGCAAGGAAGAAGCCACTTCTCCAAAACCGCCATAAAAAAGCCAGACTACGGTTTGCAACTGGAGATGGGGACAAAGATCGTACTTTTTGGAGAAATGGCCTCTGGTCTGATGAAACTGTTTGGCCATAATGACCATCGTTATGTTTGGAGGAAAATGGGGTAGGCTTGCAAGCCGAAGAACACCATCCCAACCATGAAGCACGGGGGTGGCAGCATCATGTTGTGGGGGTGCTTTGCTGCACGAGGGACAGGTGCACGTCACAAAATAGATGGCATCATGAGGTAGGAAAATTGTGGATATATTGAAGCAACATCTCAAGACGTCAGTCAGGAAGTTAAAGCTTGGTTGCAAATGGGTCCAAGCATACTTCCAAAGTTGTGGCAAAATGGCTTAAGGACAACAAAGTCAAGGTATTGGGGTGGCCATCACAAAGCCCTGACCTCAATCCTATAGAACATTTGTGGGCAGAACTGAAAAAGTGTTTGTGACTAAGAAGACCTACAATTAATGAAATGAAATCTATTCTCTCTATTATTCTGACTTCACATTCTTAAAATAAAGTGGTGATCCTAACTGACCTAAGACATGGTATTTCTACTAGGATTAAATGTCAGGAATTGTGAAATATTGAGTTTATGTATTTGGCTAATGTGTATGTAAACTTCCAACTTCAACTATCTATCTATCAGTGGTGAGGTCATCAATCATGGCCATCTATTTGGGTAGTTTATCACTCTGATGACATCAGTGGTGATGTCATCAATCATGTCCATCTACCTGGGTAGTTTATCACTGATGACATCAGTGGTGAGGTTGAGCTGTCTGTTATTCAATCGATTGACCCCGGTAACGAGTAGTACACTATTATAGGCCCCAGGTAGTGCACTATTATAGGCCCCGGGTAGTGCACTATTATAGGCCCCGGGCAGTGCACTATTATAGGCCCCGGGTAGTGCACTATTATAGGCCCCGGGTAGTGCACTATTATAGGCCCCGGGTAGTGCACTATTATAGGCCCCGGGTAGTGCACTATTATAGGCCCCGGGTAGTGCACTATTATAGGCCCCGGGTAGTGCACTATTATAGGCCCCGGGTAGTGCACTATTATAGGCCCCGGGTAGTGCACTATTATAGGCCCCGGGTAGTGCACTATTATAGGCCCCGGGTAGTGCACTATTATAGGCCCCGGGTAGTGCACTATTATAGGCCCCGGGTAGTGCACTATTATAGGCCCCGGGTAGTGCACTATTATAGGCCCCGGGTAGTGCACTATTATAGGCCCCGGGTAGTGCACTATTATAGGCCCCGGGTAGTGTACTATTATAGGCCCCGGGTAGTGTACTATTATAGGCCCCGGGTAGTGTACTATTATAGGCCCCGGGTAGTGTACTATTATAGGCCCCGGGTAGTGCACTACTCTTGGCTGTGTTTAGACTGGGGGGGGCTGTGTTTAGACTGGGGTGGGCTGTGTTTAGACTGGGGGGGCTGTGTTTAGACTGGGGGGGGCTGTGTTTAGACTGGGGGGGCTGTGTTTAGACTGGGGGGGCTGTGTTTAGACTGGGGGGGCTGTGTTTAGACTGGGGGGGCTGTGTTTAGACTGGGGGGGCTGTGTTTAGACTGGGGGGGCTGTGTTTAGACTGGGGGGGCTGTGTTTAGACTGGGGGGGCTGTGTTTACTGGGGGGGCTGTGTTTACTGGGGGTAGTGGTGGTGCAACTCCACTGTAGAACTGTGTTCTCTCCCTGTTTGACTCAGATTGTGTTCCTCTCTCTCGCCCTCCCCCTTCTTTCTCTCGCCCTCCCCCTTCTCTCTCTCACCCCCCTCTCTCCCACCAGGCCCTGGTGAAACAGTTGGATACGATCCTCAGTACCCTGAATGATATTTTGAATGAAAGGTAAGAGGAAGTTCCCCATCAGAGCCAAAGAGTCTCCATCTGAAATGGCACCCTGTTCCCTGCGCCCTGTTCCCTGCACCTTGTTCCCTGCGCCCTGTTCCCTGCGCCTTGTTCCCTGCGCCTTGTTCCCTGCACCCTGTTCCCTCCACCCTGTTCCCTGCACCCTGTTCCCTGCACCCTGTTCCCTGCACCCTGTTCCCTGCACCCTGTTCCCTGCACCTTGTTCCCTGTATAGTACAGTACTTCTGACCAGGTCATGTCTCTGGTCTTCATGTCTCTGGTCTTCATGTCTCTGGTCTTCATGTCTCTGGTCTTCATGTCTCTGGTCTTCATGTCTCTGGTCTTTATGTCTCCTGGTCTTTATGTCTCCTGGTCTTTATGTCTCCTGGTCTTTATGTCTCCTGGTCTTTATGTCTCCTGGTCTTTATGTCTCCTGGTCTTTATGTCTCCTGGTATTTATGTCTCCTGGTCTTTATGTCTCCTGGTCTTTATGTCTCCTGGTCTTTATGTCTCTGTGGTAGAGGAGTAACTACAGACCCTGGTTCCAGTCCAGACTGTATCACAGCGGTTGAAGAACCTGCATCTCATTACTAGAGGCGTCACTACAGTCCCTGGTTCGATTCCAGGCTGTGTCACAACTGGCCGTGATTGAGAGTCCCGTACGGCGGGGCACAATTGGCCCAGTGTGGCCCAGGTTAGGTTTAACCGGGGTGGGCCGTCATTGGGCCGTACGGCGGGGCCCAGCGTGGCCCAGGTTAGGGTTTAACCGGGGTGGGCCGTCATTGGGCCGTACGGCAGGGCACAAGTGGCCCAGGTTAGGGTTTAACCGGGGTGGGCCGTCATTGGGCCCTACGGCGGGGCCCAGCGTGGCCCAGGTTAGGGTTTAACCCGGGGTGGGCCGTCATTGGGCCGTACGGCAGGGCACAAGTGGCCCGGGTTAGGGTTTAACCGGGGTGGGCCGTCATTGGGCCGTACGGCAGGGCACAAGTGGCCCGGGTTAGGGTTTAACCGGGATGGGCCGTCATTGGGCCGTACGGCAGGGCACAAGTGGCCCGGGTTAGGGTTTAACCGGGGTGGGCCGTCATTGGGCCGTACGGCAGGGCACAAGTGGCCCGGGTTAGGGTTTAACCGGGGTGGGCCGTCATTGGGCCGTACGGCAGGGCACAAGTGGCCCGGGTTAGGGTTTAACCGGGGTGGGCCGTCATTGGGCCGTACGGCAGGGCACAAGTGGCCCGGGTTAGGGTTTAACCGGGGTGGGCCGTCATTGGGCCGTACGGCAGGGCACAAGTGGCCCGGGTTAGGGTTTAACCGGGGTGGGCCGTCATTGGGCCGTACGGCAGGGCACAAGTGGCCCGGGTTAGGGTTTAACCGGGGTGGGCCGTCATTGGGCCGTACGGCAGGGCACAAGTGGCCCGGGTTAGGGTTTAACCGGGGTGGGCCGTCATTGGGCCGTACGGCAGGGCACAAGTGGCCCGGGTTAGGGTTTAACCGGGGTGGGCCGTCATTGGGCCGTACGGCAGGGCACAAGTGGCCCGGGTTAGGGTTTAACCGGGGTGGGCCGTCATTGGGCCGTACGGCAGGGCACAAGTGGCCCGGGTTAGGGTTTAACCGGGGTGGGCCGTCATTGGGCCGTACGGCAGGGCACAAGTGGCCCGGGTTAGGGTTTAACCGGGGTGGGCCGTCATTGGGCCGTACGGCAGGGCACAAGTGGCCCGGGTTAGGGTTTAACCGGGGTGGGCCGTCATTGGGCCGTACGGCAGGGCACAAGTGGCCCGGTTAGGGTTTAACCGGGGTGGGCCGTCATTGGGCCGTACGGCAGGGCACAAGTGGCCCGGGTTAGGGTTTAACCGGGGTGGGCCGTCATTGGGCCGTACGGCAGGGCACAAGTGGCCCGGGTTAGGGTTTAACCGGGGTGGGCCGTCATTGGGCCGTACGGCAGGGCACAAGTGGCCCGGGTTAGGGTTTAACCGGGGTGGGCCGTCATTGGGCCGTACGGCAGGGCACAAGTGGCCCGGGTTAGGGTTTAACCGGGGTGGGCCGTCATTGGGCCGTACGGCAGGGCACAAGTGGCCCGGGTTAGGGTTTAACCGGGGTGGGCCGTCATTGGGCCGTACGGCAGGGCACAAGTGGCCCGGGTTAGGGTTTAACCGGGGTGGGCCGTCATTGGGCCGTACGGCAGGGCACAAGTGGCCCGGGTTAGGGTTTAACCGGGGTGGGCCGTCATTGGGCCGTACGGCAGGGCACAAGTGGCCCGGGTTAGGGTTTAACCGGGGTGGGCCGTCATTGGGCCGTACGGCAGGACACAAGTGGCCCGGGTTAGGGTTTAACCGGGGTGGGCCGTCATTGGGCCGTACGGCAGGGCACAAGTGGCCCAGGTTAGGGTTTAACCCTGGTGGGCCGTCATTGGGCCGTACGGCAGGGCACAAGTGGCCCGGGTTAGGGTTTAACCGGGGTGGGCCGTCATTGGGCCGTACGGCAGGGCACAAGTGGCCCAGGTTAGGGTTTAACCGGGGTGGGCCGTCATTGGGCCGTACGGCAGGGCACAAGTGGCCCAGGTTAGGGTTTAACCGGGGTGGGCCGTCATTGGGCCGTACGGCAGGACACAAGTGGCCCAGGTTAGGGTTTAACCGGGGTGGGCCGTCATTGGGCCGTACGGCAGGGCACAAGTGGCCCAGGTTAGGGTTTAAACCCTGGTGGGCCGTCATTGGGCCGTACGGCAGGGCACAAGTGGCCCGGGTTAGGGTTTAACCGGGATGGGCCGTCATTGGGCCGTACGGCAGGGCACAAGTGGCCCAGGTTAGGGTTTAACCGGGATGGGCCGTCATTGGGCCGTACGGCAGGACACAAGTGGCCCAGGTTAGGGTTTAACCGGGGTGGGCCGTCATTGGGCCGTACGGCAGGGCACAAGTGGCCCAGGTTAGGGTTTAACCCTGGTGGGCCGTCATTGGGCCGTACGGCAGGGCACAAGTGGCCCGGGTTAGGGTTTAACCGGGATGGGCCGTCATTGGGCCGTACGGCAGGGCACAAGTGGCCCAGGTTAGGGTTTAACCGGGGTGGGCCGTCATTGTAATGAAGGATTTGTTCTTATCTGACTTGCCTCGTTTTTATTTAACATCTAAGTGTCGTTGCGTGATTTTAAAGATCCACACACAGCATTTCAAACAGTCAGGAATAATCTAATGAATTCAGGACTTGTGTAATTAAACCTAAGTTAAATACAAGCCTTCCACAAGACCCACTAATCAATTAATGATTTAATAAAAAATGAGTTTAACCTGATTTTCTGCAATAAGACTTAAAAGCCAAATCAGTGACGTCTTTGAAAAATGACCTTTTTTTTTTTGTAAATAATTCTAAGCAGAAGTGTGCCTAATGCACAGCCACTAATAATGACTGACTTCTGGTAGCAGACTTTACAGACCATTACCACAGATCTCATCAACGATCTCTGCAGCATAAGCCCACGTGCTGGTGGGTAGCCAGCATATCGTAATAGGTCAGGTCAACCTGGATCTATTCGCTTGTTAATAACAAGCTAGAACAGTTGAACTGTTATGAATACACCCCTCCTGTCTGTCTCCAACTGTTTAACAGTCTGGTCACTTCCTGTCTGTCTCCAACTGTTTAACAGTCTGGTCACTTCCTGTCTGTCTCCAATTGTTTAACAGTCTGGTCACTTCCTGTCTGTCTCCAATTGTTTAACAGTCTGGTCACTTCCTGTCTGTCTCCAACTGTTAAACAGCCTGGTCACTTCCTGTCTGTCTCCAACTGTTTAACAGCCTGGTCACTTCCTGTCTGTCTCCAACTGTTAAACAGCCTGGTCACTTCCTGTCTGTCTCCAACTGTTTAACAGCCTGGTCACTTCCTGTCTGTCTCCAACTGTTTAACAGTCTGGTCACTTCCTGTCTGTCTCCAACTGTTTAACAGTCTGGTCACTTCCTTTTGATGTTGAAGTCAAGGGGCCTACCTGGATAAGATGTGTATCTCTCAGAATGAGAACGAGTTGCCAACTCCTTATATAACTGTGTTTTATGCTCATTGCACATTTATAAAACACAGACTAGACAGCTAGTATAACAGACTAGACAGCTAGTATAACAGACTAGACAGCTAGTATAACAGACCAGACAGCTAGTATAACAGACCAGACAGCTAGTATAACAGACTAGACAGCTAGTGTAACAGACTAGACAGCTAGTATAACAGACTAGACAGCTAGTATAACAGACCAGACGGCTAGTATAACAGACCAGACGGCTAGTATAACAGACCAGACGGCTAGTATAACAGACCAGACGGCTAGTATAACAGACCAGACGGCTAGTATAACAGACCAGACGGCTAGTATAAACAGACCAGACGGCTAGTATAACAGGCCAGACGGCTAGTATAACAGGCCAGACGGCTAGTATAACAGGCCAGACGGCTAGTACAACAGGCCAGACGGCTAGTACAACAGACCAGACGGCTAGTACAAACAGACCAGACGGCTAGTACAACAGACTAGACGGCTAGTACAACAGACTAGACGGCTAGTACAACAGACTAGACGGCTAGTACAACAGACTAGACGGCTGGTACAACAGACTAGACGGCTGGTACAACAGACTAGACGGCTGGTACAACAGACCAGACGGCTGGTACAACAGACCAGGCGGCTGGTACAACAGACCAGGCGGCTGTACAACAGACCAGGCGGCTGGTACAACAGACCAGGCGGCTGGTATAACAGACCAGGCGGCTGGTATAACAGACCAGGCGGCTGGTATAACAGACCAGGCGGCTGGTATAACAGACCAGGCGGCTGGTATAACAGACCAGGCGGCTGGTATAACAGACCAGGCGGCTGGTATAACAGACTAGTATAACAGACTAGACAGCTAGTATAACAGACTAGACAGCTAGTATAACAGACTGGTTAAGATGCTGCTAGTGGTATATAACTTGTGCTTGGTGTCTCAGAGTGGCACAAGCTTGTGCTTGGTGTCTCACAGCACAGAAGGAGGAGGGGCTTGGTGTCACAGCACAGAAGGAGGAGGGGCTTGGTGTCACAGCACAGAAGGAGGGGGCTTGGTGTCACAGCACAGAAGGAGGAGGGGCTTGGTGTCACAGCACAGAAGGAGGGGCTTGGTGTCACAGCACAGAAGGAGGAGGGGCTTGGTGTCACAGCACAGAAGGAGGAGGGGGCTTGGTGTCACAGCACAGAAGGAGGAGGGGCTTGGTGTCACAGCACAGAAGGAGGAGGGGCTTGGTGTCACAGCACAGAAGGAGGAGGGGCTTGGTGTCACAGCACAGAAGGAGGAGGGGCTTGGTGTCACAGCACAGAAGGAGGAGGGGCTTGGTGTCACAGCACAGAAGGAGGGGGGATTTGATTTGAGGGACTTGATTCTTGTGATACGG
This sequence comes from Oncorhynchus kisutch, assembly GCF_002021735.2. Lineage (NCBI taxonomy): Eukaryota > Metazoa > Chordata > Actinopteri > Salmoniformes > Salmonidae > Oncorhynchus > Oncorhynchus kisutch. Next base: position 14,721,320 of record NW_022261983.1, read on the forward strand.
GGCATTTGGAACATTGTGCTAAAACATGCCTTGGGTGTTAAATGAAAACCAGCCTTCATTTCTAGAGGCCATGTTTAGATGGGTGTTAAATGGAAACCAGCCATGTTTAGATGGGTGTTAAATGGAAACCAGCCATGTTTAGATGGGTGTTAAATGGAAACCAGCCATGTTTAGATGGGTGTTAAATGGAAACCAGCCATGTTAGATGGGTGTTAAATGGAAACCAGCCATGTTTAGATGGGTGTTAAATGGAAACCAGCCATGTTTAGATGGGTGTTAAATGGAAACCAGCCATGTTTAGATGGGTGTTAATGGAAACCAGCCATGTTTAGATGGGTGTTAAATGGAAACCAGCCATGTTTAGATAGGTGTTAAATGGAAACCAGACATGTTTAGATGGTGTTAAATGGAAACCAGACATGTTTAGATGGGTGTTAAATGGAAACCAGTCATGTTTAGATGGGTGTTAAATGGAAACCAGTCATGTTTAGATGGGTGTTAAATGGAAACCAGTCATGTTTAGATGGGTGTTAAATGGAAACCAGCCTTCCATCCAGACAATGTAGACCTTTTAAAATGTTTTAGGATCTTTGTCAGGTTGTGTGTTGGCTTGTACTGACTCTCCTCTGTCCCCCTGCTCTCCTCTCGTCTCTCTCCTGTCTCTCCTCTCTCTCTCTCTCGCTCCCCTGCCTCTCCTCTCTCGCTCCCCTGCTCTCCTCTCTCTCTCTCTCCTGTCTCTCCTCTCTCTCTCTCGCTCCCTGCCTCTCCTCTCTCTCGCTGCTCTCTCTCTCTCTCTGCCTCTCCTCTCTCTCTCTCTCCCTGCCTCTCCTCTCTTCTCTCTCTCCCCTGCCCTCTCCTCTCTCTCTCTCTCCCCTGCCTCTCCTCTCTCTCTCTCTCCCCTGTGCCTCTCCTCTCTCTCCTCTCTCCCCCTGTGCCTCTCCTCTCTCTCTCTCCCCCTGTGCCTCTCCTCTCTCTCTCTCTCCCCCGTGCCTTCTCTCTCTCCTCCTCTCTCTCCCCTGTGCCTCTCCTCTCTCTCTCTCTCCCCTGTGCCTCTCCTCTCTCTCCTCTCTGCCTCTCTCCCCTGTGCCTCTCCCTGTGCTCTCCTCTCTCTCTCCCCTGTCTCTCCCTCTCTCTCTCTCCCCTGTGCCTCTCCTCTCTCTCTCCCCTGTCTCTCCCCTCTCTCTCTCTCCC